>NW_026607333.1:165000-190000 GCF_029890125.1 Rhinichthys klamathensis goyatoka
AACAAACAATTACACTGGGTATACAATCAAATTATGGAGTTCAGTTTTTTTGGATACTGTAAAATATGTACAATAATTTATGACAACATATGTTTTTACATTGCTTTAACTCATCAAAATAAGTTAATTTTCAAGATTCATCTCATTTAAGTCAGTTTAATGCGATTTAAATGAAATTTGAAATGACTTAAAAAAAAGTTGCTGACTTAAATTTTTCAGTACAATCAACTTATAGCCTATATTACAATGAGAAAAGGCCTTTTTGAAATGTATTGATTTATTTTTAATTCTCTTTTGTTTAAGTTAAATATACTCTCCCTCTGAACTTGGTTAGCATATTAACAGTGAATGTGATTTGTACAACATGTTCCTGGATTAACATCTTTGTTGATTCTGGAACAACAGTCCAATCAACCAATCAGATTTCAGGGACATGTTTTCAGATTATGTCAAGTTTAGGCTTAAAACCATGGTAAGGTACTTGTTATTCAACCTATATTATTTCTCTCTGATTTTAGGTATAAGTTAGGGTTAGGTTTAGGGGGGCTACATTTTCAGACATGTTGTTTCAGGATCAACAAAATATGCCTACTTTACTTTATCCTTTTGAGTTTGCAGTAGTCTCTCCCGGTCAGTAGATGGCAGTGTTGCGTCATCAGAATGGAATTGCGGTGTGAAGAATCTGATGTGTTTTGAGATGGACTCAGTGTGTTTTTATTGCTAGGTAAGACATATGTCGACCAAGTGTCCATCAGTCTGTCAAACTAATATGAAATAACGATTTACCATGGTTTTGATTGTTAAGGGTAAGCTATTTTTTTCCTTTAGGGCCTATATTTTTATATAGGCTACAAGTTCATTCTCAAAATTTTAAATAAGCTTTTAATAAACATTTTCTTTTGCTTCAAACCAAATATATTTTTCAAATGCATACAGAATTGTACATAAATATATAATGTAACTATATACATGCATCAGAATTCCACATGACGACTTGACATCGGGAACATGTTTGTGTTTGAACTCGAGTGACGCAGACATTTCGTGTCAACCGTTTCTTAAACACCTTTAATGGGCTTTATCATAGATATCATATAGAGACGTGGCATGAGAAGAAATTTTAAATAGACCGTTGAAAAAAAATCTACATTGCAGAATTTAGGAGCTACATTCAATTAAAATTAAGAAACATTTTCTCTCTTTTTTTATGATTGGTCTGTTCTGACCTTAAAAAGAAACAATTCCAGTGATTCCAACCACACACACACACACACACACACACACACACACACACACACACACACACCATAAACTCGAAGTGTAATGAAAAATTGTATTTGGGAGAGAACTTTGTTTTGTTTAATCAATTTGTTTTCTTGATTGATTGATCTCTTTTAAAAGACACCATCTCTCTTAATCAAAACTTTTGTAGTGTTAAAATATATTTATATAGGCCCTATTTTTTCATATAGTTAACTGCATTCCAGTAATGCATATAGGCTATAACCTGCAAACATGTTTCTCACTGAAACATTATTCAAGTTCATTACCCTAGATGGTTTATTGCTGGGATGCATTTAATGTGTGGAAATATTAGGCTATAAAACAGAGTGAGCCAAAACATGCACTGCATGGTTGATTCAAAACATACCAAAAGAACAGAATCATAGCAGATCTGCATAGATAATTAATCATTGTTTTAAAAATGATCAGTTATTTTCATGGTGTGAAGTGCTCGTAAAATGCCCCATTTCAGTATTTTATTCTGCATTTACAATGCCTTCATTTGTATTAATTACTCATTCAAATATTTTAAAGTAAAAGGAAAGTAATTTATTTTTTGTCCTATTTTTGGCAGACTCATTTTTGTGACTTCACAGAGCAAGAAGTATAGCCTAAATTTAAATAAATTAGATAAACCAAATAGATAACACACGCACACACACAAACACACCATATCTTCAACACACCAAGAACAAATTTTTAATAACTTTAATTAAATAGTATCAAATAATTCTGGATACTTAAAAGACTTTTTAACTATATGGAATGCCGCCCACCCACGATTACAAAACTCCATTAAAGCTCCTGACTTGTTTTCTGATGACTGCAGTCAGTTTAAATCTAATAGTAATTATATCAAAGTGTAATTGCTCTCAAATCTTTCGATAAGACTGAGTGAAAACAAACAGAGCTTTCAAACGGTTTCTTTGCAGTTAAGTTCAACTGGCTTCATTACCACCGGCTGGACCCGAAACAAACAGCCCAAATTATTGTAAGGGTTACATAAACATTCCCAAATGAGATGCTGGAAAACCCCCTATATCTCTAGTTTAATCCCAGGACACATTCAGATGAGATACGGATATAGTAAACTGCCTCTTTTTAATCAGATAATGGGGTAAATTTGAAATCAAAGTGGCAGTATGTTGAACATGTTGCTGTGTTTATGATGCCATCCTGTCTCGCAAAGGTGTTACCACAATGAAATGTTAGTAACACAAATATTTAGGTGGCCTGTTAGTAACCTAAACATGTATACACACAACAGCATGTCAGAGTCTATTCAGAGTCCTGCATCTGGGTATTACAGGTTTTAGGTGTTGAAAAGAAATATGGGCGTAACAGTCACTGTAAAGCCATTAGTGACATATACAACAAGTGCATCCAAACAGATTCACATCATTAACACACAAATGCGTGTTTAATGGACACTTTGCCACAGGTGTGGTCTCTCTTTTTGTGGTTGGATTTCAGGATTCAGACCTGAGATTTAAAGCATTAGTTTTGCATCACAATCCAAAAATTGTGTTCAAACGGATCTTAAATATCTAACTTTATTGCCCATCTTGTGCACATCTTGTAATTTGTCTGTTACACTCTTAAAAAAATAAAATAAAATAAAAAAGTTCTTTATTGGCTTTGATGGTTCTATGAAGAACATCCATGGAACCTTTACATTCCACAAAGGTTCTAAAGGTTCTTTAGATTATTCAAATGTTCTTCAGTGCATTATATGTGAAAGTGTTTTGGAACATTTTGACATGTGATGAATATGTTGTGTCCTCTTATAGCGTGGCTTTAGATGAACAAGATTTCGAGCGAGTCTAGATGTTGTTCTGTGAGACTTCCCCCTCAGGGGCCCTGACGGTCATTCCTGCACTATCATCCCAGATCAGGAATATTCTGTGGACAGGAAACCCATTCTTCCCCTTGGCTTGACTCACCCTGCCATTTTCCCTTCTGTCCGTGTGAGCTCCAGCCCAAATGATGTGTTCTGATCGGTGTGCATCAGTGCCTCTTTAACTGTCTGTGGCTAGTGGGAATTCACGGCAGCCCAGCCAAACTCAGTATCCATACTCGGAGATGAGCCTTCCGTGGATCAAATTGGGGATTTCCTGACGTCTTTTGATAACCCACATTTACCAAGGTGGGCTATTACGAGAATAGAAATGGAAGCCACAATGTTAACGGCTATATTTAACTGTTGTACAGTTTATTTACATTTTGGTGCAATAAAGACTATATACTGTTCAAAAGTTTGGGATCACATTTTTTTCTTTTTAAATAAATACTTTTGTTTAGATGCAATAATTTGATTATAAATGTATTTACTGTCATTTTTGATGTAACTAAATATTTTTATTTTCCTTTTTTGAAGATATATTAGAATTTCTGAAGGATCATGTGACTATGCTGAAAATTCAGCTTTGCCATCAGAGAAATAAATTATATTTTAAATATATGCCAATAGAAAATGGTTATTTTAAATTGTAATAATATTTCACAATTTTACTGTGTTTTGGATCAAATAAATGCATCGTTGGTGAGCAGAAGATTCTTTTTTCAAAAACATTAAAAAAAAATTGTACTGACTACATATGTGACCCTGGACCACAAAAGCAGTCTTATGTGTCCATTTTTTAAAATTGAGATGTACAGGTCCTTCTCAAATAATTAGCATATTGTGATAAAGTTAATTATTTTCCATAATGTAATGATAAAAATTAAACTTTCATATATTTTAGATTCATTGCACACCAACTGAAATATTTCAGGTCTTTTATTGTTTTAATACTGATGATTTTGGCATACAGCTCATGAAAACCCAAAATTCCTGTTAAAAAAAATTACCATTTCATGAAAAGGGTCTCTAAACGAGCTATTAACCTAATCATCTGAATCAACTAATTAACTCTAAACACCTGCAAAAGATTCCTGAGGCTTTTAAAAACGTCCAGCCTGTTTCATTACTCAAAACCGCAATCATGGGTAAGACTGCCGACCTGACTGCTGTCCAGAAGGCCATCATTAGCCGCGTTTCCATTACCCTTCAAATTGCGCAAATTGAAATTGCGAATTAAAAATACGCTCAACGGAAACACGTCAATTTCGCAAAAACTCCCATTTATCGCAAAAAAGTTTTTACGCTCGCATGAGGTGGTTTTTCAGGCAATTCGAAAAAGGAATATTTTGCAAAACTGCAATGGAAACAGTTTTTGCGCAATTACAGTCACCTGACTTAGAAGGCGCGTGTGTTTGGGGTCCGTGTAGGCTATTGCGTCCATTCGTTTTTCCTTTAACTCGTATGAAAAACGAAAAACATGCTTTCTTCTTTATTAGTTTTTTAGACTGGTGAAAAAATATTCACATACAAACTTATTTTCCTTATATAGCCTATTGCTTATTTAATTGAAAATCAAATAGGCCTAATTGACATAGGCCTACAACTTTGCGAAATTTGATTTCTGCCTTTCATTTTGACCCGGAACATTTAGATAATATGGAGCGTCTGTGAAAAAATAAAGAAGTGCGAAGTGTGGAGCGCGCACTGCATGACGGAGGCGCGGGCGCGAACACTTGCATTTTCCTGTCAACAGTGGAAACAACTTAAAATACTCTATCATTTATGGTCATACAGAAAATAATAATACATAATAAGCAACTACTTTTATTTGTGTAAACTCACAATAACAAGAAAACGTTCTTCTTTTGCAAAATAAAAGAAAACAATCAGGCGCGCTTTCATGATCTCCGTGAACTGGAACATGTCTCAGAAATGAACTGAAACAAAATATAGCCTATGTAGGCTAAAGCTTGAAATGTCCACTTTTAAACGAACAAATTCAAATCGAAAGCAAATACCTTCTGATTATGTAATGCATATGAAAGGTGCATTTCTCTCTAAAGGCGCATCCGCTTTACAGTGGAGATGAAAATATGTTTGCAGTCGGCACTAACACTAGTTTATTAATAAACAATTAAAATGCCTCGTTATTTTTTCAGACACATTTATTATCATTAGCCTATAATCACCTATAAATCACCTCTCTGTAGGCTATGGTTCCAGAGACATGGCTCTTCTTATTCAGCACTGCGGGAAAAAATGTCATGATTCTGCCTTAGTGTCCTTGATTTTCCCCGGTCGTGAGGCAGGATCATGACAGAACCATGTTTTGTGTACAAGCGCATGGTCTGTTGTTTGGGCCATGTGCTTGTGTTGTCTCGTTATGTTACTCCGCCCCCTTGTTACCCTCGTCTTGTCATTATTGTCTAGTCAGTTTCACCTGTCCTTGTCTAGTCAGCTTCACCTGTCTTTGTCTTTAGTGTTCCCCTATTTCATCCCCTTGTGTTTGCTGTCCTGTGCCGGTTCATTGCGTCACACTTTGTGAGAGTCTACCTGTGAGTACCTTGTCTCTGAAGAACGTCTTGATCTTGTATTTGCTGTTTGTTAATAGTCTAGTGTTTGTCAAGTGTTATCTAGTTTAGTTATCCCTCGTTTGTATTGCCTCTGTTTTGCCCCCTCGTGGGTTTTATTTTCCCCTGTTTTTCTGTTATAATAAACATTGTGTGTTTGCATACCGTCTGCGCTTGGGTCCATCCTACTATCTACATAACAGAATGAACCGGCCAGAACCGAACCCAGCAGACGTTCAGTCCTTGTTCGCTTGTCTTCAGCCTTCCGACCCGGAACTGTGGTGGCGCTCGGCTATCGCTAACAGTTCCAAAGGCAAGTTTCCTTTCCCTCCCCAGGGTGAGTTGACCCTGAAGAGGTACGCCCAGGTCGTTGAGGAGAGGAGGTTCTTCCTGCCGGAGACCCTGGTCAACCGCTATCTCGTCGCGAGTCTCAAAGTCCTTCCTCCCCTTGCAGAACGAGAGAGTTTAGTCCACCGTCCGTTTCGCAACATGGTGGACTCTGCCTGTCTCGGAAGGAGCAGCCGGGTCCCCCTGTGTCTTCACCTCCTGCCACACTTCCTGTCATCCCTGAAGGTCGCATGGTAGCCGTCGTGACGCATGAGGACCAAGCTTCTTCCACCCTGACTCCCGATCCACCACCCGTGTCCGTCAGCCCCCGTGGAAAGCGTGGAAGACGTTTGTCGTGGGAGTCGGCGTCGGAGTCGTCCTCCACGGAATTCCCCTTGCCTGCGGTGGTCTCCCCAGTACCTGCTTCGTCTCCCTCTTCGCCCCCATTACCGGTCTCAAGCCTGGCTACGGACTCTGCTCCTCGACCTAGGAGGAAGAGGGGAGCCTCCCGTCCTTCGTCAAGCGTCGTTCCAGATCCCGCAGCAGTCAGCGCAGTCACAGAGCCCACGGCAGTCAGCGCAGTCACAGAGCCCACGGCACAGCGCTTCCGAGTTTGATATGAGCGCTTCGTCTGAGTCTGAGGTAAAGAGCGCTGGTTCTGTTTCTGCTACAGGGTACACGGATCCCTTTGTGGTGGCTCCGCAGTCAGCCACGTTGTTGCCCGTCTTCGTTCCACAGTCGCCTACTTCTCTCCCTGTCTCTTGTCCTGTGCCGTCTCCTACCCCGTCCCAGTCAAGTACCCCCAGCGCTTCTCCACGTGTCACCCTGTCTCAGTCTGGCTCCCCTATGGCTTCTCCTCGTGGGCCCCCACCAAAGTCCGCCCGGAATCCTCGTCCCAAGCCCTCATCCCGTGGACCTAAGACCCCCAGCACACCCATCCACCCTGGACCACCCCCCATGAACTCTGTGTTTCCTCCGCCACCTCTTCCTTGTTTGTTATTTTTAATGTTTCATCCTAATCCTGTTGTTGTCTTTTCGTGTTTGCCGTTACTGTTATTTGTCATGTTTTGTTGGTTTGTGTCGATGTCACAGTCTGTCATGTCCCGTGTTTAATGTCCCTTTAAGGAGCGTCTGGTAGCCACTCCTTAAGGTGGGGGTTCTGTCATGATTCTGCCTTAGTGTCCTTGATTTTCCCTGGTCGTGAGGCAGGATCATGACAGAACCATGTTTTGTGTACAAGCGCATGGTCTGTTGTTTGGGCCATGTGCTTGTGTTGTCTCGTTATGTTACTCCGCCCCCTTGTTACCCTCGTCTTGTCATTATTGTCTAGTCAGTTTCACCTGTGCTTGTCTAGTTAGCTTCACCTGTCTTTGTCATTAGTGTTCCCCTATTTCATCCCCTTGTGTTTGCTGTCCTGTGCCGGTTCATTGCGTCACACTTTGTGAGAGTCTACCTGTGAGTACCTTGTCTCTGAAGAACGTCTTGATCTTGTATTTGCTGTTTGTTAATAGTCTAGTGTTTGTCAAGTGTTATCTAGTTTAGTTATCCCTCGTTTGTATTGCCTCTGTTTTGCCCCCTCGTGGGTTTTATTTTCCCCTGTTTTTCTGTTATAATAAACGTTGTGTGTTTGTATACCGTCTGCGCTTGGGTCCATCCTACTATCTACATAACAAAAATATCATCGGGTTCTAATTTGGCCTTAGAAAACCAGTAAAATCAACATTTTTTTCATATTAATTTGTGAATATTTTAAATGTTTAATAAAGGGGCAAAAAGTCATTAAAAAAAATCTGAAAATTCGTCTATATTTATTTTTTGCGCAGCATTTGGTGTGTAGTAGGCTACAGTTCAAATTGAAAATTTGTTGTTCAACTTTGCGCTTTAAAAATACAACAACCGTTCATTTTTCGTTTTTCAATTAGGCTACGGGTTAAAAAAGGAAAAATAAATGGACGCAAAAGTACACGGACCGTTTGGACAGAATACAAGACAAAGTTCTTTATTAAATTCATAAAAGAAAAAATAATTGCAGGAATACTGGATTCTAAACCTCAAAGAAATGCCACAATCAAGACCTTGGAGCAGAAATGAGGGAGAAACACACAGAAACACCTCATGTGCCGTTCACAGTATTAGGGTCTTTCCTTACCATTAATGCTTGGATAACACACCACGTCTCCTTCCATTAATAATAATAATGTCTTGTGCGGTGGCTGCACGTCTATTCACATGTGCTATAAACCTACAAACGTCCAAAGTCGCATAACATCGGTTAATGGAAACGCCGTCATTTCGCAATAGTTTTTTATCGATATTTAGAAAAAATCGCAAAAGGTTTGTGCAAATCTGTAATGGAAACGCGGCTATTGACACCCTCAAGCAAGAGGGTAAGACAGAAAGAAATTTCTGAACAAATAGGCTGTTCCCAGAGTCCTATATCAAGGCACCTCAGTGGGAAGGAAAAAGTGTGGCAAAAAACGCTGCACAACGAGAAGAGGTGACCGGACCCTGAGGAAGATTGTGGAGAAGGACCGATTCCAGACCTTGGGGGACCTGCGGAAGCAGTGGACTGAGTCTGGAGTAGAAACATCCAGAGCCACCGTGCACAGGCGTGTGCAGGAAATGGGCTACAGGTGCCGCATTCCCCAGGTCAAGCCACTTTTGAACCAGAAACAGCGGCAGAAGCGCCTGACCTGGGCTACAGAGAAGCAGCACTGGACTGTTGCTCAGTTTTGCATGTCATCCGGAAATCAAGGTGCCAGAGTCTGGAGGAAGACTGGGGAGAAGGAAATGCCAAAATGCCTGAAGTCCAGTGTCAAGTACCCACAGTCAGTGATGGTCTGGGGTGCCATGTCAGCTGCTGGTGTTGGTGCACTGTGTTTTATCAAGGGCAGGGTCAATGCAGCTAGCTATCAGGAGATTTTGGAGCACTTCATGCTTCCATCTGCTGAAAAGCTTTATGGAGATGAAGATTTCATTTTTCAGCACGACCTGGCACCTGCTCACAGTGCCAAAACCACTGGTAAATGGTTTTCTGACCATGGTATTACTGTGCTCAATTGGCCTGCCAACTCTCCTGACCTGAACCCCATAGAGAATCTGTGGGATATTGTGAAGAGATAGTTGAGAGACGCAAGACCCAACACTCTGGATGAGCTTAAGGCCGCTATCGAAGCATCCTGGGCCTCCATAACACCTCAGCAGTGCTACAGGCTGATTGCCTCCATGCCACGCCGCATTGAAGCAGTCATTTCTGCAAAAGGATTCCCGACCAAGTGTTGACTATTGAGTGCATAACTAAACATAATTATTTGAAGGTTGACTTTTTTTTGTATTAAAAACACTTCTTTTATTGGTCGGATGAAATATGCTAATTTTTTGAGACAGGAATTTTGGGTTTTCATGAGCTGTATGCCAAAATCATCAGTATTAAAATAAAAGACCTGAAATATTTCAGTTGGTGTGCAATGAATCTAAAATATATGAAAGTTTCATTTTTATCATTACATTATGGAAAATAACTTTATCACAATATGCTAATTTTTTTAGAAGGACCTGTATATATCGCCTGAAAGCTGAATAAATAAGCTTTCCATTGATGTATGGTTTGTTAGAATAGGACAATATTTGGCCGAGATACAACCATTTGAAATCGGGAACAAAAGGGTGCAAAAAAATTGAAATATTGAGAAAATCGCCTTTAAAGGTTTCCATTTCTGTTGGCGATGGTGCTGCATCCACTTACAAAAATAATATTTTTATATATTTAAGGTAGGAAATTTACTAAATATCTTCATGGTGATCTTTACTTAATATCCTAATGATTTTTGGCATTAAAGGAAAATCGATAATTTTGACCCATACAGTGTTTTGTTGGCTACTGCAACTTAAGACTGGTTTTGTGGTCCAGGCTCACATATTTTGCACAGTAGTGTATATGACTCTATTTTTAATGTTATGACTACAATAATTGTTAGTAATCAATAATAATAATTAAAAAAAACATCTGCACCAGCCATTTCATTTAGCTTTTTCAATTATGTTAAACTTTTCAAATGTATTTGAATGACTTTTGTTAAGACTTGGGCTGCGTCCGAAAACTGATAAATGCCTTCGGAGGAGGCATTCCAAGGTCGGAAGGCATCAAGACACGTCCTCACTATTTAGCTGTAGATCATTGAACCGTTACACCGTCCGAAATCAGTTTCGTGAGGTTCCTGCGTGTGCAAACGCTGCCTGCAAAGTCATTGCCTGATAGGTCAGCGAGGCAACAAGTCACTGCCTATGTTTTCGGATGCAGCCACAGTTTTCAAGTATTTTAATTCAAAATTAAGAAGCTAAAACTCTTGATGGCACTAGAGACGCACTTGACGAACCCAAAATGGGGTCAGGTGACATTTTAGACCCCATGCTATAACTACCAAGGTTGTGTCTGAAAGCTTAATAATGCTGCCTTCAGAGGACGTGTTCAAGAAGGCATTAAGGCACGTCCGAATCCAAAGTTAGCTTCACTTTCTGTCTCCTGAAACACCTTTATCTGATCGATTTTCGAAGGCAGCATAGATGTATCCTTCCTAGATATCCCACAATCCTGTGCTTTCCATTCTGTCACAGTTGAGCTAAAAAATAAAGATGGCGTCTGCAAGTTGCGGTTGCTGGTCCGTTTCTGAGTAAATGTACGTTTTTGAACAACGTTTTCCACTTTTGATGTCATAGCGAGAAATTACTATTGTAGTAATTAAATATTCTCTTATTTTTAACGAAAGCTCGCTCTATTTTGCTGTAAATCATTAAACCATTATGATGTCTGTCCGAAATCAGTTTCGTGAGGTCCCTTCGTGCGCAAACGCTGCCTACAAAGTCATAGCCTGATAGGGCAGTGAGGCAACAAGTCACTGGCTAAGTTTTTGGACGCAGCCCAAATTTCATACGTTTTTACCATATCCTGCAGTAAACAGCTGAATGAGAATGCTAACAACAACTCTTTGAAGAGTTTGATTCAGGTTTATTTCATGCCTATAGGATTTTATTAATTTACAAACCCATTAGATTAAGTCATCTGTTTCCAGAAACAACGAAATGGCAGTAACATGTTACCCAAATACGACTGGCACCCGGCCACACCCTCTTTCGGTGTTGACCCTTTACGCCGCGGCGCCTTCCCGGTCGGCCTGCCACCCTAATTTTGCCCATAATCGAGTCCCGCTATTTCTCTAAACCAACAACTTCAAAGTAGGACTCCAGCACTCCTGATAGCTGGATAATTTAATGGCTGAGTCTCATTCTTTAGTGGGTGGAGGGCTGAGAGATGCTATCACCCGTTTCCAACCATTTAATCACAGCAATTACAACAAATTTTAGATTTGTAAATTGCTTTCATCTGTAACGACAGAATCGATTGGCTGATGGAGCTTGTTAGACGTGCACAACGAGTTAAGAAAAAGATTTCTATTTTAAGCTATTTCTATTTTCAGTCACAATATTTATTGTGGGTTTGCTGCTGTTTCTTTTGGATGATCCAAATGCGACGCCGCGGTTGGCTGTGTACATATTATGCCGCAATCATCCTCAGAATCTTTACAGATTCCAGTCAGTCTGTTCATGGGTTTGTTGTAATTAGCATTGATGATTAACACTGTGAGGAATACACAAAGAAATGCACACACACACTCGCACACGGCTCAGTGTTTCCTATACGGATGGTTTGCAACAATGAAAACGGCTTGTTCTCATGCTGTAGCAGACGCAAAACCCAGAGATACACAGAGATCTCGGCCGAAATATCTTTGTGTGAAATGAAAAATATTCATTAGAGTTAAATAAACCCTTCAGTCCTACCCTGAAGTCAACCGCATCCTGATTTTAATCTTGCACAAGAGACAAATCTGAGCATGACTTTCTTTAAGCCCAGGTGCCGCGCTAGAGGTGCTTTTGACAGGGTTTATCACCCACACGACAGATCATTTACAACAGCCCACAGCTCTTACTGCAGATAATCTCTCTGCTCGGCTTTGCTTACAAACAGCGGCGAACAGTGCGGGTTCTGTGACACACACACACCGTCACCCCTCTTGACTGCCTGCATCTTGCACACCTTTAGCAGCGTCCCAATTCAGAGGCTGCATCCTTCGAAGGCTCCTTCAAACGCGGCCTTAAAAGGTGTCCTTTGTTTCACAGGCAATGAAGGATACAACAGATGGATCCTTCTCCACCTTGCCTACCCCAGAATTCATTGCGCGCCATTTACGACAGGATTTTTTGAGAGAAATTCTCATGAGGGTGAGTAAATAAATAGTTTTTAATTTTGGGTGCACTATCACTTCAAGTAGTGCCTAATTAATGTTGTCTTTTTCTTTTGGTTTTAAGGTTGAATATGACCTTGACCTTTTTGACATGTGGCGTCCTTCATTAACAGCAAAATATATTTGGCCCAGGAGTTTCTTTGGCGTATTCCAGCTTACAACCAACCGTCACTCCTCTCATTTTTAAAGAGCAAGACTTGTATGACCCGAGAAAACAGCTTAATTACCCTCTCTGGACCCCGTTTCAGACGTGCAGGAGTGGGTGGTCTGCTGCAGTTTCCTCTCTCCATAACACTCAAATGTGTGCTGTGTGTCCATTAAAAGGGAAAAAATAACAAAATGCCTCATTGAAAACACTTGAAATGACTAATACATACGTTCTTATTGGCTGGTTTATTGGTTAGACTAACAATAAAACAGCAAAGTCAAACAGTGTCTTTCTGTGATCTCATGAAATTTTCACATGTATTCAAACATACCACACAATAAAGACTAAATTATTTCAGTCCTTGCATTTCCAAATGTAGGCTACTTCTAGCTGTCTAACTTTAAAGATAACGTTTAAATACATAGCAACACACGTCAGACATCAACATTGTTTCAGAATAACTTTAATTCTTTCAAAATGTTATAGTTCAGATTAATTTTAGAATGTTACAATGCACACAGAATAGGGCTCTGTCAATTTCTATTTGATTTCAAGGACCTGCCGGTTGCTGGTTACTTATTATTGGCCAAACCAATGTTTAAATCCAAAACCCAAACAGCATGCAGTCTCCTCACCTGAATAGCAGGCTATGTGTTGGTTATCTTCTATGTAAAAGCATCATCATCTTCGGGCTGAAAAAAAGCAAACATTAAAGTAGCCTACGCCTACGTGTTTTTTCCCGCTTATTTTCTTATATCGCATATTAATCTCTTGCACCTGGCAAGATATGACAATGGAGCCACATGGCTGCTGAACTCGCGAGGAGTCTCTGTTTGGAGGAACCGATTCAGTTGAGTGAGTCATTGACGCTGGAACAGCTCCGATCGATTCAAACTCAAACGAATAAAGTGTGTTCTCTTATGAGAGGTTCTCTCGTATTGCGTAAGCTAGCTTAAGCTACGGGAAAGATTAATCTTTTCTGAGAATTTGAAGCCAAAAAATGATCCTATAATTTTGTATCCATTGTCAACGCAGTTCAGCTGCAGCAAACCATGAGCGGGCTAGCTAGCAGCTCATTGGTTCGCTCACAGAGAACTGCTTAAGCCTATGAGGAGACGCGAATGAACTATAATGTCTGACCTGCTCTCATTGCGTCAGAGCCCGCGGAAACGGGCGTGGTCAGAGAGTATAAATTAGCGTCCCAGGCTGTAAACTCTGATTTTCATCTCTTCAGCGAGGCTACACGCATCTGCTGATCCTGAGAGAAGCCGCCGTCGTCGAAAAGGCAACTCTAGCGAGCATCTGGGAGACTGAGGAAGCCGGCTGTTTTCGCCACCTTCAGCCGTCCTGCGAGCTAGCGCCATCCGACGGATTTGTATCCTTTTTATAAAAAAGCTTCCTATACTTATTTGTATCTAAAAGAGCCGAGCGTCTTTTTAAAGATGTCTCGTAAATCCTCCTGCGGTTCTTGCCGCGCTCCCCTCGAGACTGGAGACCGCCACGTCATCTGCGCTCTCTGCCTCGGATTGGAGCACGCCGAGGACATGCCGTTGTCGACCCTGCCGGCTCGACTTCAGGCCACTAAAGTTGCTTCCGCGCCGCCTCTGACTTCCCCGCGGACGAAGAAACGCCGCTCTCAGAGGCCGCCGGAACCCCAGCTAGAAGCGTTCATCCCGGCGGAGCCTGTCGCCTCCCGCTCTCCTTCTCCGCCGCTTCCGGACATACAGTTGCCGCCGAGTGGCCGCTCTGTCGCCTCCGATGACGCCGCGGACATCAAGGAAACCTGTTCGCTTCTCGCTTCATCCAACACGGGTTGGGGTGCGGTCTG
The DNA here is from genome assembly GCF_029890125.1 of Rhinichthys klamathensis goyatoka. Classification (NCBI taxonomy): domain Eukaryota; kingdom Metazoa; phylum Chordata; class Actinopteri; order Cypriniformes; family Leuciscidae; genus Rhinichthys; species Rhinichthys klamathensis. Next base: position 179,303 of record NW_026607333.1, read on the forward strand.
CGAGGGCTCACCGGCCTTCGGCCCCTGGTCAGCTCAGGAGAGCCTCCTCCACATAAACTGTTTGGAGATGCTGGCGGTCGAGAACACGCTCACGCGCTTTCTTCCGCGCATTCACGGTCACCACGTGCTGATCCGTTCGGACAATATAGCCGTGGTCTCCTATCTAAACCGTCAGGGCGGAGTCAGATCCAGGAATCTCTTCCGGCTGACAGAACGCTTCTTAGTTTGGTCTCAGTGTCACCTGCTCTCGCTCAGAGCGACGCACGTGCCGGGTCATCTGAACGACGGTCCAGACAGTCTGTCCAGGAACCCCATTCCCCCCGGGAATGGTCCCTGCACACTCTTACAGTCCAAAAGCTGTGGCGAATATTCGGCAGAGCAGAGGTGGACCTCTTCGCCTCAGAAGAGAACACCCACTGCCCAATATTTTGACCTGGCCCAGCCTCCCGCTTTATGCATTCCCTCCGGTTTCTCTGCTACCACAGGTGCTTCAGAGAATCAGGGAAACACGCCACTCGGTGCTCCTCATAGCCCCGTGTTGGGAGGGTCAGACTTGGTTTCCAGAGCTCACTCAGCTGTCACAGACAGCCCCGTGGGCCATTCCAATCAGAGCAGATCTCCTCTCCCAAGCTCGCGGCACGATCTGGCATCCCCACCCAGACCGCTGGGTGCTACATGCGTGGGTGATCAACAACTACCCGTTGCTTTGCCAGAGGGAGTGTTAAACACGATCATGCAGGCTAGAGCGGCTTCTACTAGAAGGCTCTATGCGTCTAAATGGTCTGTGTTCTCTAAATGGTGCACCGACAGAAACTTGGACCCACGGTTATGCGAGGTTCCTTCCTTGCTAGTTTTTCTCCAAGAGATGTTGGACAAGGGCAGGTCCCCGTCCACTCTCAAGGTGTATGTGGCAGCCGTCGCAGCGTTCGTTGAACCCCGGCGCGGCCAGTCACTGGGCAAAGATGGCTTGGTCATCCGCTTCCTCAGAGGAGCTAGAAGGAAGAACCCCCCACGCCCCCCTTCGGTGCCGATTTGGGACCTTTCCATAGTTCTCGAAGCTATGAAAGCCCCCCCATTCGAACCGCTAAACACCGTGGACCTCAAATACCTTTCGCTCAAAACAGTTTTTCTGCTCGCGCTCGCGTCAATAAAACGTGTGGGAGACCTTCACGCGCTGTCCATTAGCGCTTCCTGTCTCGAGTTTGGGCCCAATGACTCCTTAGTCGTTCTCAAACCTAGACATGGTTATGTCCCAAAAGCGATTGGTACCCCGTTCAGGGCACATGTTATTTCCCTATCGGCTCTGCCTGCATCCGATAGCGAATCTGACTCTAATCTCCTGTGTCCGGTCAGGGCCCTGAGATTATACATTACTCGCACTGCTCCGGTCAGACGATCCGAGCAGCTTTTTGTTTCGTTCGGTGGGTGCACCAAGGGGTTGGCCGCCTCGAAACAGACTCTATCCAGATGGATAGTTGATGCCATTGCAGCCGCATACGCATCAAAAGACCTGCCATGCCCTCTGGGCATCAGGGCTCATTCCACTAGAGGCATGGCCTCATCGTGGGCATGGTCCAGCGGAATTTCCATTCATGACATTTGTGTGGCAGCGGGATGGGCTTCCCCCTCCACCTTTGTCAGATTTTACAATCTGGAAGTTCCCGCCTTGCAGGCTAAACTACTAGCAGTCTAGTATGTTACAGCTCTTCTGGTTGAGCTGCACTATGGGGAGTCATTCACACAGACCGGTTTTCGCTCTGTCCCTCTCTATCATGTGCTTATGTACTACACAATCTCCGGCCTGCTCTGCTGGCCTTTGTCACAGGTACATATAATTATTCCCACTCATAAGGGTTCCCCGGGGTCCCCCCTGGGACTCATAGTGGATGCTTAGCACGCACGGCGTTGACCAGGTGTTCTTGTAGCGTAAGCTAGCTTACGCAATACGAGAGAACCTCTCGTAAGAGAACGAATCGGTTACCTAACGTAACCTCGGTTCTCTCTAGATGAGGGAACGAGTATTGCGTTCCTGGGCGTGCTTGTGCTCCTAGCGTTCTCGCTTCATTCTATGAAAACCAGAGTTTACAGCCTGGGACGCTAATTTATACTCTCTGACCACGCCCGTTTCGGCGGGCTCTGACGCAATGAGAGCATGTCAGACTCTCATTGGCCGAGAGTTCATTCGCGTCTCCTCATAGGCTTAAGCAGTTCTCTGTGAGCGAACCAATGAGCTGCTAGCTAGCCCGCTCATGGTCTGCTGCAGCTGAACTGCGTTGACAATGGATACAAAATTATAGGATAATTTTTTGGCTTCAAATTCTCAGAAAAGATTAATCTTTCCCGTAGCGTAAGCTAGCTTACGCAATACTCGTTCCCTCATCTAGAGAGAACCGAGGTTAGTGAGAGGTAACCGATTCGACTTCCACGATTCAGAATTGTCGAAACGAACAGATTCGAAAGAGTCATTAATTCCTGAATCGGACACCGCTTGTTCTGATTCTAAACAGCCGGTTTGGTTTGTGAACGCACACGCTTCTTTTTAGCTGAAATCCACATGTTTAATAAAAAATTACGTTACTTAAACCTTTATGATTTAAAAAATAGCAACGACGCCATCTAGCTACTGAGAGTGTTGGTTAAACTAACAGCTTCGCTAGTTTTAGCGACGCTATAGGCCTACTGTCCATCACTGCTTATGAGAATAGTAGGCCTGTTAAACACTATATACATAGGCTACATGTCCAATCGAACCAGACTGCTTAACAAGAACATGTCGCCATTTTCCTGAACTTTGACCAACTATTAAAATTCAGTCAAGCAGAAGATCAACAGAAGAATATGTAAAAGACACTTGTCACCTGTAGTTAATCACTCTCTTTTTAATGTCTTCCCACACACTTACTTTCTAAAGCAGTCTGTAAGTGCTTTGATAGCATTCAAATCAATGAGAATTAGGGAAATGTTTGTTTGGACACATTCTGCTAATAAAATAATAGCCTATATCTACATAAAAAAAACGTTATAATAAAAAAGGTTCTTAATATTCAAAAGTACACTGCAATCATGTAACTTATCATTTATGCTGTTAGTTTTCAGCATTCTAACTTTGTCAAACCAGTGTTTTAATTTTTTTTTCTACTAATCAAGTAAATATTATTTTTAATATTCATGTTTAACATTATTAACTGATAGTCGACAGGCTCCTGTCATTGATATCCTTGTAATATCCGGTAAGACTGCTGCCTGAACCCATTAGCAAAGACATTGCAGGCAGACCATGAACGTTAGACTGTTTCTCCTGAGACCGAGCCGATGATTAAAGCTTCTTATCACCGACATGGAACAAATGAGGGGGTGATTTGAAAGGTGAGACGTATAACTCCTAAGATCACTTTTAATTGCATTTCTTAATCTGTTTATTGTAAACTAATGAGTGTGACTGTATACCGTTTTTACCAGGGTCAAGTATTTTATTCCCTTTGAGACCTTTTGATCAGTCAAGGACAGTTGTGTGTCAGTGATATTAACAGTGGACACAAGTGTCTAATTGTCAGCCTCTTTAAAAACTTCTTAAAGTCTTAAATGCTGTTTAACATTATGATACTTTTAACACAGTTCCAAAAATTCCCTGATATTAAAGGGATAGTACACCCAAAAATGAAAATTCTCTCATTAATTACTCACCCTCATGTTGTTCCAAACCCGTAAGACTTTCGTTAATCTTCAGAACTCAAATGAAGATCTTTTTGATGAAATCTACAACTACCACATTGACGCTTCAAAAAGTTCATCGAGATTGTAAAACTAATCCGATTTGAACAGTTTAGTCCAAATTTTCTGAAGAGACTCAATCACTTTATATGATAAACAGATTGAACTTAGGCTTCTATTCACATATGAACATTCATCAATTCACACATCAGTCGTGGTAAACGGAAGCTCAAGCATGTTTGCTTGACGTGCGAGAACCAATGAGGTTCATTCTCGTGTTACGCAGCACGTTTGAACTTCTGCAAGAACCAATGAGGTTCATTCTCGTGTTACGCAGCACGTTTGAACTTCTGCAAGAACCAATGAGGTTCATTCTCGTATTACGCAGCACGTTTGAACTTCTGCAACTCAAGAACCAATGAGGTTCATTCTCGTGTTACGCAGCACGTTTGAGCTTCAGCAAGAACCAATGAGGTTCATTCTCGTGTTACGCAGCACATTTGAGCTTCTGCAAGAACCAATGAGGTTTGTCCTCGCATGTTAAGCAGGTTCTGTCGAGTTTCTGTTAATGTTCAATAATCAATGTTTAACTGTGAATAAAAGACTAAATTAAATCTGTACATCATAAAGTGATTGTGTCTCTTCTGAAAATTTGGACTGAACTGCTCAATTCATATGGATTAGTTTTATAATTTCTTTATGATCTTTTTGAAGCGTCAAAGTGGTAGTTGCGTCGCTGTCAATGGAGGGACAGAAAGCTCTCAGATTTCATCAAAAAGATCTTCATTTGTGTTCCGGAAATGAACGAAAGTCTTACGGGTTTGGAACGACATGAGGTTGAGTAATTAATGACGGAATTTTCATTTTCACTATCCATTTAAGATATCTTATTAAAATGTCAATCCAAATAAAGCATTTTACATGTACATCTACATGTTTGAGCTTTTGCGTGTGTGAGTTCGTCTACTGGTTACTATAGTTGTGTACATAGATAAGTCTCTTAAGAGCACCATTGTTGCAGACAGTCTACCTGCACGTGTTTCCCAGCATGCATCTCTCTCGCTCTTCCTTCTTTTCTTTTGCAACACATCACCTTTTCACATTGACAATACTATCTGCATCAGGGGCGTCCACAGTACCACCCAGAAGGGCTGAAAACTTCCTCCTCCACTGCAGGTCCTGAATGAGCCCCCATTTGATGCATCTCTCTCACACTAGTGTGTACACACAACCTATTCAGAGCTGATGAGCTGAGAGGAAACAACACATCCTCACTCACTCTGCGCACACACAAGTGACGGATGAGATGAGGACTACTGGCTTCACGTGAGACACAATAACATTTGATTCAGTCTATTTGAAGAATAATGAAGTGATAATGATAAGTATGTCCATAGGAAGAACAATCCTGTTAGCAGTGGCGTATTACTGAACAACTGAAATTCATCCGCAACTGCCCACTGGAAAGCTATGAGATCTCTTTAATTTCTCAATTGTTTGCAATAAGATGAAATGAAGATCAAATGGAGAAAATGACCCCAAAAATATTTGAACTGAGACAGGATACTTCCTGAAAGAGCGTTCTGAGCAATAACATTTTCCTCAAGGTGTCTTTGCTGTCGCTGGCATCTCGGTCATGATCTTCACCTTCACATTCCCACCTACCTGAGTGTTTCTGATCTCTTAATCTCCGGAGATTTTCTGGAGAAGCAAACCCTCACCGCATTAACAGACAAAATAATCTGAAAATATTTAGTTAAGGGATTAGGAGTGAGGCTTTTAAAGCTCCTCTGGGAATGAGGTGTGGCTCGGCCACTCACCTATCCGTCGACGCTGAAGCTTCAAGTTTCACGAGAGAGGAAACAGAATGAGATTTGAGGGCCGTCTCCGCATGAGACCCACTTACATTTTGCCGTACATGCTGTTAACACTGACCTTAATGGATTAGAAATGTGACTTAAAGATGCTTTAGAGAACCGTGTCCACTTCTCTATATTTCTACATTTCTGTTTATTTAGCTTTTTTCTTCATTTTAATAATAACTTAATGTCAATAGCACATGGACAACAGTGAAAGTTAATTTCTTCATGGATTGTATTATTGTTTTGTATCACTGTCTTTAATGTTCTCTTTTCTCAGTTTAAGTTTTTGTCTTGTTTTTAAACTGCCAGGTCAATGGGGTCATCAGACTAGGAAGTCACATTTAAAGGGATAGTTCACCCAAAAATGAAAATTGTATCATCATTTACTCACCCTAATTTAGTTCCTGTATGAGTTTCTTTCTTCTGTTGAACATAAAAGAAGATATCTGTTGTAACCAGACAGTTGACGGTAGCCATTGATTTCAAAAGTTTTTTTTCCTACTATGGAAGTCAATGGATACCGTCAACATTCTTTAAAATATCTTCTTTTGTGTTCAACAGAAGAAAAAAACTCATACAGGTTTGGAAAAAAAACATGAGGGTAAGTAATGCAGACTTTCATTTTTTTTTTTTGGGTGAACTATCCCTTTAATGCCAGGTATAAACAGGGTCAAGGTCGAGCACGTTTTGAACAAGTTTTGGCGCTGTTAAATTTTTATGAAAACATACCATAGCCTGAACAAGAGAACACAGATTTGAACTCAACTAGGTCCCCCCCTCCCCCCCCCCCCCATTGATACAATCATAATTGTGTATAAAACACTGAAGTTTGCATTTTGCTGAATCTATTTCAAAGAAGTCTTTCTGATTCAGTGCTTCAGAATGTGCCGTCTCAGCACTGATGTTTCGGATTAAACCAGCACCTAGCGTCAGAAAGGACTTGCTCAGGCTAATTGAGCTATTAGAGAATCAGTACTGTGCCCTTGATAATTGTTCACAGTCGTTTGCCAAGGCTGGTGATGAAGTGAAGTGGGAAATGGAGGAATGGGGTCGTGCTGTGTGGCACGGCAGGGTAAAGTCAGCTCCTCTGTGGCCATTGGTTGTGATCTGTTCCCTGGTTGATTTCCATGAGGTTGGGGGCAGGTTGGTTCCTCACAACACTCTCTGCTATCAGTCACTGCCATCAGTGCAGGAGCTCAGAGCTGCTGAGAAGGTAAACGGGACACACACAGCTAGGGGCGTCATGCACCTTTTTTTAAGGGCACCAGTTGAGGGCTCACATTTTTTCCCTAGGCGAGATAAGACATGACTAAATAACAAAGCAAAATAAACTACAAACAATAGTAGTTCTTTTTATTTCTTCTAATAAAATTAAAACCACATCTGACCTTGACAGCCGGTGATCATATTGCATTTTTGTTGCATGGAAAACATGACATTTTGATAATGGCTCCTTTGTGTTCATTGGGGAAAGAGTCATAGGAGTTTCAAGTGACATGAGAGTGGGTGGATGATGACTGATTTGTCAGTCTAAAGTAAATGATCTGAAGAAGTGTGACTAGATTGGACTGAGCAAATTTAGACATGAACAACTTCTAAATTGCTCAACCCTTTTAAAACTATTTATTTGGAAATTGTTGTGCTACCCTACAACGGTTCTCATTTTCATCCTATAAGCTATTTTATTTTATTGGATGTTGCATTAAATTCTCAGAAATCATGACATTTCTTTACACACACACACACACACACACACACTTTTTTTAGTGGGCCTTTTCTTTATCGGTGGCTGGAGAAATTCTGTGGACGTCAGCCAGTAAGTTGAGATGGAATTCCCCGATTACAGTCAAGACTTGAATTTTCTCTCCTCAGGAGGAGATAGCGATCGGTTCAGTTCATGTGTGCGTGCAGCTTTTCATTAAAGATGCCTTTGACTCGCAGACATATTCACACCGTGCATGTTTTCAGGAGCAATCAACACAATGGCATCAATGAAAAGCATCTCAATACCTCGCTTTTCTTTTCATTTCTTTCTTTCTTTTGTCCAATGTGCAGACTGAGTTTAGTGGAGCTCAGATTAGAGACAGTCGTGTCACTGCGGTGGAAAAACGAGTTTGACGGTTGCCAACCACCGTTACAAATGAAACACTCTGACAAGGTCAGCAGAGAGTCAGTGCAAAAGATGAAACACAACTTGGTGTCACATGACCGCAAAAAGCTCTTATCCAGGTCTTTCAATCATGGTAGATGATTTTGAAACAGGCACCTTTAAACACTGTTGAAAGCACAGACGGTCTCATAATGCCTTTTAACAAGCAAAGGCGTCTTTTTTCTCTCTTCTTCAGTAGAATCAAAAGTTGCATCTGTGGAAACACAAACTTTAATTTGTTATTGCAAAATACTACTTTTCATCAAATAATGCGGGCAAATATATACAAATTAGCTATACAACAATATCCCACTTGCATTTTATTCGATTTATACTTTTACATCTTTAAATCAGGATCCTGACTGCATATTGAAGCTCATTTTGCAGAAACACTGGCATAGAGTTGCAGTTTTTTTTCGCATCTGTTTCTTGCATTGCCCACAGATGAGGAAGCTGTTAACATTAGGAGCATTGCATTATGGGATACAGTGAAGTCATATAGGGTGGGCTGCTGGTGAGAGGGGAGGATTCTTGTACTTCAGTTACTTGAGAGCATGCACAAAATGTACAGCCTGTTTGACTCTTGCAAGATCAGTGTAAAAAAATTAAACCGTAAACATTTTCTGAGCCCCAAATGTGCATTTACTTTTAAATTGTAACATACTGCCCGGTCAGTACCCGAGTGCTTGGATCATTATTGCAGTTATTATTGTTTCTTGCAATTTTATATGTTTGGCAACAGTTCTTTTAACCGATGGAGTGTGTAGATTTTCTAAACAACCATAGGAAGAACATCATGGTCATATTCCAGGAGGACAATACAAGATCTGGACCAAAAACTGATGCACCGTTTGATGGAAATAACATCACAACATTTATTTCCATTCTCCCATTCTTTTTAAAGTTGTGTTTTGACAATTTATTACCGATGACAAAGCAAAATCCAAAAGAGATTAATCTGAAAGAGACATTTATTCTATAGGCAAATGAATATTGTCATATTTAATTGCCCATATTTGAAGATGTCATGATAGCAACACTATGAATTCAAACTTTCACAAATAGGTTTTAATGAAAAGTGAAGATGTCTGAAATCTAATTCGAGGAAATTATTGAATAATAACCCACTGAATTACAATAAGTATTAAATAAAAATAACAATACTAGTAACAACATTTAGGACCACTTGGGACTTCTGTGCCAATTATTTTAACCTCAAATTACCAAACTGTAATTTTTCTCCACAAATCTAAAATCATGAATGTGTCCACAAATATCGTATTACTGTAAACTGTAAACTTAAAAAAATTAAGTTACCTGGTTGCCTTAAAATGTTGTTTATACAATGAAGGAGATCGGTTTAATAAACAGAAACTCAAAATATTATGTTATCTGAACCACATTAAATATTTAAGTGGATTTGACAAAAGAAAAAAAGTTGCAATAACAAATTATGAAAATAATTTTTTACAGTGGGAAAACTGATATTCAACATAATACAATGTCATTATTTTCTAGACACAAAATTAGATCATTAACCTCAAAACTGTTTCGACTGACAAAATCTTGTTGATGTTCAGGTGAAATGACAAAATTAAATATAGCGTAGAAATTATCTTACCCCATTTACCCTACCATTGAACAATAAAGTTTTGTTTAGTTTTTGTCAAAAAGAGGAAATTCCTGTTTATTTCATGCAAATATTCTCAGGATTACTTCTGCAAGCTGCCATGGCTCAAACACAAGCCACAACTAAAACAAATACAGCCTCGTCTCTCTCTCTCTCTCTCTCTCTCTCTCTCTCTCTCTCTTAAAAATAAAGCTTATTTATTGGCATTGATGATTCCACGAAGAACCTTTAACATCCACAGAACATTTCCATTCCACACAAGGTTCTTTATATTGGAAAAAGTTTCGATTTTTCAATGTTCTTCACACTATAGACTAAAATATTATTTGTATAACTGTTCACTGAAAGGTTCTTTGGGGAAGCAATTTTTTTTTTTGAATATGCTCGGAGGGACCTCATAAAACCCATAATTTTATCGACTTAGTTTAGTATGACTTCTAAAACTTCTAGGACTTCTAAAAGGTCAGTCAGTCCAGTCATCTTTCAAAGCCAAGCCTGCATATCATCACCCAAACAAACAGAAGAAGTGCTGAGCCCGTCGCTGATCAGAACCGCAGGCTTCCTCAGCGGCCTTATGACTATAATACAAGAGCAAACACAGACTGTTTAGAAGACACAGCCTGGGTTTGAACACCAAGATGGGCTAAACGACAGAAATAGACGGGCAACACACACACACACACACACACACACACACACACACACACACACACACACACACACACACACACACTTGTATAAGTGCTCAACAAACAGAGTAACCCTAAACTGCTGAGATCCCATGAGCATCCATTAGCTCATTTCCCATGAAGCTGCACTTCAGGATGTGTTTGATGAATGGGGAAGAAACACACTAGTAAAGAAGAGTCATTTTGTGATTCTTGATTTCAATGGTGTCAATTTGGTCTCAGAGACTCTAGTGTTAGGAAGTGCAGGCTCATTTTACCCAACCTGTTCTATTGACCTCAATGAACTGTAAACAAAAAGATTCAGCCATTCGATTGTATTAAAATACATATTTCAATAGTGGTTTTGAGAATAGTGTTTCAGCTCACAAACATATAAATGTATAGCCTGAATGCACTGAAGTCACTATGGATAAGTGTCTGTCAAATGCATACATGTAAATATGATCATACAGAGTCTTATTGTGATTACATTATTGATTAGTAGCCCTATGATTCTACAGCATGTGATTCATCAGTATTGCGATAACCTGAAAACTTTTAAAAACATTGTGCACAATAAATGTTTGAACTACTTTGGCTTTCAGACACACACAGGCATCAAGATTGAGCGTATGAATCTCAACAACGGTGATGATAGTGCATGATGGGAGCCATCAA
>NW_026607333.1:195000-214106 GCF_029890125.1 Rhinichthys klamathensis goyatoka
TGCCCACAGTTAATAACCAACTTTTCCAGGATATAGTTGTTTTCAGGGTGTGCCTATTTTATTTGATATGTCTCTGTGTAAATATATGGCAAGTGATTCTACTCTCAAATCTGCAATAAGTTTCTAACTCTTTGATGGTTTCACTAGAGCACATATATTTGAGTCTTTGTTTTGTTAAAAAACGGTAACATTTACAATAAAGTCTCATTTGTTGACATTAGTTAATGTATTAACCATGAACTAATGAGCAATACATTTGTTATTAATCTTTGTAAACGTTAGTTAATAAAAATACAGTCCTTCATGTTAGTCAGTGCATTAACTGTTATCAAATAGGCCTACAACTTTTGATTTTAATAATGTGTTAGTGACAGTACATCGGTTCCCAACAGGGGGGCTCAGCGAGCTCTGTGGGGGGTCGCGTCATATTTTGAAAGGTTTGAGCAATGAGGATTAAATAAAAGTCCTTAACTTTTTTCTGTTCAAAATTTACAAAATTTATATAATGAGCGAGTTCATCATGAATCCATTTTTCAATCTGTGTTTTTGTCTTATCCTGAACCACTATGGTACACCTATAATAAGTGTTTACATTGGGACTATTTTACACTGGTTCGGATCGCTGCCACTGCGGAGTAGCCCAGTACCTGCGTGACTCGTCATAGACGTACACAGAGAGAAGTAGTTCCAGCAACAATGTTCTTCCGAAAGACGCATTATTCTGTTAATAAACGCACGTTTATTATCGCTCGCTATGGCGCCAAAAGCGTAAAAAATAAAGCCTCACAAATAACTTGCAAGTATCGAGGCCCCAGACAGCAGTCATTTAGTAATAGCCTTTATTCTTTCTTTTTTTTTACCTACAAACCAGTGTGAATATTTTTGTTTTTGCATTTCAAATAGGGCCAATTTATAGGCTTCTCCTAGGCTTACATTTTTAAATTACAAAGGGCCTACTGATGTTTTTGTTATTGTATTTTCAATATTATAGGCTATTATTTGTGCATAAACATACCGTTTGTTTGAAAAAAACATATTTTGTCATCCTTGCTGCAAGCTTACAAGAGCGATAATATCATTAAATGTGAAGGGGGGCCCTAAAATATTTTCTTGGGAAAAAGGGGGTCTCAGACAAAAAAAGGTTGGGAACTGTGTTAGTCAATGTTGAAATTAACATGAATTAGGATTAATAAATGCTGTAATTATTATTCATTCTTAGCTTGTATAATGAAACCTTATTGTAAAGTGCCCCCCCCCCCCCCCAAAAAAAAAAAAACTGCGTTTTATCTACTGTGTAATAATTTGATTCTACATTCTACACCTCGTTCAAATGACTTAGCATACCCTTAATTATGAATCCAAGCAGTTGCCTTGTCTTAAAAGTAAACCCAGATGTTCAAGTTCAACACACTTCACAGTGTGAACTTCATCTGACAGACGCAGTTTATCAAACAGTCTCAAAAATATGATAATTAAAAGATTTTGCGGGATTTTGAAGTGCTGAATTCAGTCCTGCCGATTTAGAAAAAATGTAAACGCCAGATTTTCTTTTAAAAAGCGCTAAAACGTCAAAGGCCCAATTTTTTGGCTTTATTATTATAACCTTATTATAATTAGGCCTATCATTCGTTCAAAAAAAAAAAGAAAAAAAGATAATCGAACAACTAACAAGTGGAAAGGTAAATTGCATGCTCAATGCATAAAATTACAAATAAAATAAAGCAATGTAAAATAAAAGTTGCTTCCATTATTTTTTTTATCAACTTGGATGTTTAAGTTATTTCAATTTAAATTACATTAAGCTGACTTAAAAAATATGTTGAAGGCAAAACATATGTTGTCATAACTTATTGATCTTTGTTGTTGTTGTTTTTTTACAAAGTGTACACCAATAAAATACTCAATTAATATCATTAAATACAAAGTAAATAAAACTGTTAACTCAATTTCAACATTCAGCAAGTAAAAAAAAAAAAATCTAAATATTCCGTGTAGCCTAGGCTATAGGCCTATGCCCGTCAGGAAATATGATGCATTTTTATTTGTTCTCCTTCGTTCTTTCAAATTGTATTGTATTTAATAGTTGTAAGGCCTATTTCCTTTGTTTTGTGTATTTATTTAACATAGGCCTGTGTTAAGACACGATAATGCATCTTTATAGACCGCATTCGTTACTCGCCAAAAAAAACCCGGCTATTTTTATAAAGTAATTTAGTGGATATTATGCTCATTATTCATCATATAGATCTTTTACATTTAAGATCAGCTAAACGGACCTGTGGCAACAGTTTGATAGCATCGTCCATCTGTTTATTCACAAGGTTTTCAGCGTGAAATCCCACATAATCTCTGTAAACATGACCGCTGAGAATTGATACGCTGAAAGACAGTTCACTTTTGACATGCCTTTATTAAGCAGAAATGAATTTATAAAAAAATATATATAGGCCATTCAATATCATACAGCCACGAAAATGCAATGAGATTTCATTTCCATATGGCGCATGACTCTAACAATGTTGCAGCCTGACGCCAAATTTATTTACACCAAAGAACAAGAAAAAAAAAAGTCTACTGCAAATATTGCAGAAATCCTCTGTGGTGTCTCTGTCTCCACAGCTTCAGATCCCACTTCTCCATGATGGTGTGAAACATTCAGGTGTGTTTTATCCAGACGAGCGAGTCTTTGAAGGATGAACAGATGAAAGTTGTTTTCTCTGCTGGTCTTTGTGTTCTTATGACTCTGAGAGTCCATGAACGTCGTGCTGATGTTTGCTCAGAGGACTCTTTCTTTCTACAGCTGGAGCCAAGAGAGAGAGAGAGAGAGAGAGAGAGAGAGAGAGAGAGAGAGAGAGAGAGAGAGAGAGAGAGAGAGAGAGAGAGAGAGAGAGAGAGAGAGAGAGAGAGAGAGAGAGAGAGAGAGAGAGAGGGTTTATGTAGCAAACAAGATGGAAATGAGCCTTTCAGCTGATAATTCCTTTACAAAGTCAGAGTGACCATACACTGCAATGTTGGGGGGTAAATGTAAAGGGACACATTACATTAAAGGGATGTCATTACTTGCTCACCCTTATGTTGTTCCAAACCTGTATGAGTTTCTTTCTTCTGTTGGACACAAAAGAAGATATTTTGAAGAATATTGGTAATCAAACAGTCATTGTAATCAAACAAAAATAATAATAAGTCTAGCCTATTGTCAACTGTCTGGTTACCAACATTCTTTAAAATAACTTCTTTTGTGTTCGGCAGAAGAAAGAATCTCATGCAGGTTTGGAACAACTTGAGTGTGAGTAAATGATGACAGAATTTTCATTTTTGGGTGATCTATCCCTTTAAGTTATAAAACTGGCAGCTGTGTGCATTCAAATTGGCATAAAATGACGTAAAGACAGCATGTTGCCATGCCGTCACAGTAAACACACAGCAAATAATGCAATTAAAATGAGCTAAATTAACATAAACTGCAATATAGTAAAACACCTTAATACACATAAAATAAGAATAACAGCATAAAGAATAACATTTTTATAAAATATAAACCTATATTTTACGCAGGGAAATCATGTCATCATAAGCGCTTGCTTTATAAAAAGAGATCGCTTTTTAGCCATAAAAAACATCAACATTTTTACTGTAAAAGTAATGTAGATTTCTTAACAATACAATTTTTGGTTTTTAGAACGTTCTGTGAACGTTAGTTTTCCTTAGGTTCACAGAACGTTCCACGGACATCCAAACGTTCTATGTTGGTTAGCAGGAAAGGGTTATTTACGTAAATAGAACGTTCCCTGTTGGTTTGCAGAACGTCCCCCTATAACCTTCACTTTAAAAAGTGATCAGTTGACTCAACTTAACCTAACTGCTTAATTGAAAAGTTAAGTTATGTGGAATTGTCAAGTTCACACAACTTATTTTTTTTTCAATTAGGCATTAAGTTTATTAATAATTTTAAGGCAACGGGTTTCCTGCACTTTAAAAAAAAAAGTTAAGTCAAATGATCACTTTTTACAGTCTCAGAACGTCCTTGCACGTTAACCTCTTTACTCTGATATAATTTACCCTGACGTCATCATCCAGCACTGCCGCGTCCCATTAGCGCATGAAGACGGATGGATGAAGTCAATAATCAGTACAAACCATGTCTTGTTTTGATCTAAATAATCCAAGCACATAAATCATTATATAAAATATTAAATTAGATTAAATTTGTCCATTAATATATAAGATTTCGTAGAGTTTTTGTATCACTGTACCACAATACCCAAATTTTACGTTGCTTCAGCAACAAATTTCTTATTGAATGACTTCAATAACACAATCTAGGATTTTTAAAATATGGCATTTATTCAGAGACATTAAAAAACGAATTAACAATTTTTTGATTTTAGGATAAAATTATTAATTTCTTACAACTGAATTGAGCAGTTTAGCGGGACATACTTCTTTCTTTTAGTCAGTAAACAACCTTTTTAGCTTTTTATAGCTTAGGCTTACAAACTAAAATGTTTTACTGCAGCGATTTTACATTCTTTTTCTGTTAAAGTTCATATTGTGATGTGTATTGCAAATTAGCCTACTAACACATATTCTACTAAACTTCTGTAAAATGATTTCTTGTTTGTGTGCAGAGGTTATCATGGATGACTGAGTGTTCAGGACAGGTGGCCTCTTACCGTCCCGGGCCGGGTTTTTGAAGGCTATGGCGCAGTGCAGGTTTGGGCTCTGGATCATGGCCCCGCTGTTCGGATGACTGAGGCTCGCGCCCTGAGACTGCCAGTGCCCGTAGTTACCGGCGGGCCCTCCGTAAACCCCGTACTGGTTAGCGGAGTACGCGCACGCGGGAACATATCCCGATAAATTTGATGAAGCCTGAAAACAATTAAAGGTATCATTTAGAATGGTATAGGCTACCTTTGCACCAAGAAGAACTACAAAGAATAACAAAAACAGAAAATTATATTATGAGAAAATAAAATGAAATCAACAAGTTTGTGATCATTTTATATGATGATGCAATACAACGTATAAGATCAATTCTGAATAAACAATTTAGAAAAATAGATTATGAACATTTTAAAGCAAGGTTTTAAGATCCACAAGATCTCTCCACTTTAAAACAAATAACTAAAGATTCTTTATTGGCATCTAGTTCCATTAAGAACCGTTACAAAAGGTTCTTTACAGTGAAAAAAAAAAGTAGCCTATTCTTCACAGTTCGCACCAACAATAAATTGGGACCCAAAATTATTCTTTTTTGACATCACTGCGAAAAACCAACCTTTTTATATCGCTTGCTTATATTGGAAATTAAACATGCTCATGCTAATAAATAAAGCATAAATTAAAAGGTCACCTGGTTGTACTTAATGTCACTTTCTGGTTTCTCGATGCCGTTGACTCCGTGCACGGAAGGAAATGTAGATCTGTTTACGCCCGTCCAGTCCTCCATTTTCTGCTGGTAACTCTCTGTTCCAGCAATGGCTGTAAAACATTAAATAAATCAAAACGCATTTTAATCGCTGCAGCTGCTTCACGTTAACAGTTCAAAGATCGGGATTTCACGATGATGCACTCTGATCTTGGAGTAAAAATAGAGATAAAGAATTGAACTTCTCGGCTCTGTCTGAAAATGATGGTGTTCTTGCTATAATGCAAACAACATTAGTCACATTTAGAAGTAGAAACTCTATAAATGCATTAGACTGTTGTAAGAGCGGCAGTCTCATGGCCTCGTGGCCTCAAATTCTGCACAGCAGAAGCTCATGCCTTATGAAAACCTTTTATTTTTTATTCTCTGTAATCATGCTGAAGAACCTAAACACTGATCTGAAGAAGCTTAATATTACTCAGCAGGAAAATATTTTAATCTCCAGACAGCAGAAGCAACAGAACAAAAGTACAGCGATATAATCCAGATGCATAAACGATTCCTCATTATGGCAAGCCGTTTTGACTTTTATCCTTTCCCAGGATATGAATTCTTGATATCAACAATTCAATTTTCACTAGTTAAAATGTTCATTCTTGATATCATGACGTCAAGAATTGCATTTCAACTAGTAAAACCTATAATTCGTGATATCTGTATTTTTCAAATTAAATTGTTGATATCAAGTATCGATTTCTTAAAGAAATACAATTCTTACTAGTAAAAATCATTTTTTTAATATCATTGATTGAGTACTATAGTGCAAATGTTCTTGATATCAACAATTGAATTGCCACTTGTAAAAATGTTCATTGTTGATAAGAATTCGATTGTCACTATATTGACAATGTTAATTTCTGATGTCATGAATGTGATTGTTAGTAAGAAAGCCATTTCAGATATCTGTAATTACTCTGCTAATTATTGCTATCAGAAACACATTTACAGATATCAGAAATAACAAATGTAACATGTTGAAAAACATTTACAGATATCAAGAATTACCATTTCAAATAGTGAAAATATTTAGTAACAAAGTTATTATTGATATCAGAAATTATGATTTTTACTTGTAAGAATTGTATTTCTGATAGGCCTGTGAAATTGGAATTTCAACTAAGAAATCAATCATTGATATCAAAATTTAATCTGAATGGCAGCCTATGGTGACATTTAACTAAATACAATTACAGATATCAAGAATTATAGATTTACTATAGTTTAACTTTAATTATCGAAATTAAGAACACGCTGGCATTCCCTGACAATATTTCGTCAACACAGGAACTTTTGTTGGATGACAACCGAATTAAAAACTGGTTAGATCTAGCTGTTGATAAATTAATACTTTTTAATATTTTCTTATTAATCAAAATAGCATCATGCATTGCGCGTAAAATCGTACCAAACGTTTACGCGGCTTCGATCAGGGCGGCCCATGGATAATACAGAAGGTGTGAATACCTGCGGGATCCATGAAAGCCCGTATTCCTAATATGTTGCTGACGGTGTGCACGGAGGGCCAGGCCCGGGACAGGCTGACAGACACCCCCGGGGGACTGCCCAGTTTGGAGCCGGTCGGGGACATGGGGTTCGGGTAGGAGTATGGATACACGGGGTTATAGGAGATCTGCGGTGGAGAGGGTTTGCTGTCATACTGACTCGGCTGAGACAGGTTCCCGATCTTGTTTCTTAAAATGCGACTGATGGAGCTCACAGACGGGACGTTATATTTGTCGCACACTCCGTCGGCCAGCAGTCTGTCGCGTATTTCCCAAGCAAATATTCCAGGATCGCCCTGTTTATAATCCCGTATGCTCTTCACCACGTTTGGCGTCGTGACCCGGGGTTTACTCCCACCGATAGCTCCAGGTAAAATAGAGCCGGTCTCGTTGTACCTGGCCAGGATTTTGCTCACACACCCGTGAGAGACCCGGAGCTGTCGACTTATGTCACACGGCCTGATCCCGAGCTGCGCCAGTTCGACGATTCGGATCCGGATCGCATTGGGAAGAGGCCGACCGTTGACAAACACACCGCCGAGCTGGTTCACCTCCCCGTACGTCTGATCTGCAACAGATTCATCATATTCAACTATACAGTGCAGTTTTTATAGCTAATGATCATAATAATAATAGGCCTAAGTTTTATTTATAAAGCGCCTTTCCCAAGCTCAAGGTCGCTGTAAAGGAGATAATACATAAACACAGCATGAAACATAAATACATGCATCATACAGTACATACATACATAGCCCACATATACACATTTTAATAATACCCTACAATTGTGTCTTGCATTGCGGCGTTTGCCTAAATAAAACGATCTTCATGCACTCATAATAATAATTTAAAAAACAACAAAAATAAATTCTCCATGATTTAACAAAGAATATTTTATAATCTATTATTATATCATGAACTATTTTACTAAAGGTGTCTTTGAAATCAAATGGGGTTTCTGGCGGTTCATCATTAAAAAACAACAACAACAACAGCAGGAAAAACCATATAGGCACAGATGAATAAAACGCACACAAATATGTAGGCTATATCTCAAAAAGATTTAGATTTAAGCTATTTGCAAAAGTGTTTGGGAGTATAAGCAGGCCTGCTTTAATCTAGTGTTTGTCTGGGTAGCCTAATTTATCGAATAGGCCTACTTATAATATTTCATAAGAGAAGAGTGCCATTTCTGCTCGCATACAAAAATGAACTGCCTACTACATTTGATCGGTGTGGATGCATCTATGAGTTTAATTCTCTATTCCTGTCTTACAGATCAAGATGAACTTACCCATTTGCATTGTGATATTTCCCTACAGTGGTGGTGCTCCTTTAACCTTTAACTGTGCTGCTGTGTCCCGTGCAGCATTGGAGAGGTTTCCCCGTGTCTCCCGCTAGGACTGCCCTCTTCGTCTTCTTTTTTTTTATGGCTGAAGTGTCTGAGTTTAGGACTGAGCAGGTTTTTACAGTAATCTTTGATCCACTTGAGAAACTGCGTCCGTCCAGGAGACTGGCTCGTGCGCTCAATTTGACGCGTCACGAGCATCAATCACACCAGACAGCGCGTGACTCCGCCCCGATCCTCATCGCGGGACATATGCATCGGCACAATGTACGTTTCCTGCCATTTTAGAAGCGACTATATGACCATAAAACTTACCTGAAAATTGTGGTATTTTAAGTTATATCAAGAATAAGATTCCAAAAATTCCCAAAATCTTAATATTTACATTAATATCATTAGCCTAATGCCTATGCAAATACGTTATGTAAAGCATATGCAGGCCTTAAGGACTAACACAATTAGCCTAACTCATTAACAATATATATATATCTATATATATATATATATATATATATATATATATATATATATATATATATATATACATTTTTCAATTTCAGTGTCCGGTGAAAACATAGGCTATAGACTATATATATATATATATATATATATATATATATATATATATATAGAGAGAGAGAGAGAGAGAGAGAGAGAGAGAGAGAGAGAGAGAGAGAGAGAGAGAGAGAGAGAGAGAGAGAGAGAGAGAGAGAGAGAGAGAGAGAGAGAGTCTATAGCCGATGTTTTGTTCACCGGACCCACTGAAATTGAAAAATGTTCAACTTTTAAGATTAAGTGCTTAAGCATTTTTAAAGCGGTGAAAAAGGAAAAAAACTTGTGGTTCCAATGTTACTACAACCTGCAATTACAAGTGGATTGCACTTGAATTTACTTGCAAAGTTGGAACTCTGAAAACAAATAGGCCTATGTAATAATATAATAGCAGGCTTCAGATATTGGTATTAATGTAATGTCAGTGGAAGGGAACAAATATGTAATAAATGTTATTTACACGAAAAAGTGACTATGCATTAATTGTCACAAACGCAGTGGGAATTTAGTCTCGACTTCTTAACGAAAGCGACTCGAAGAGGAAAAGTGTGAGAGCGGCGCCATCTCATGGTTCATGTAGGAATTACACGCATCAAGAGAAACGCATCTGGCTTCAAAACACGATATACAGGCTCATTAATTACACATCGTTTTACTGGGTGTATTTGTTTGCCTTTCACAGAAGACACTAAATTAAGTGCCACCCTACTGTAATTCAACAAACCATATATCATGTACGCTTGAAGTGGTTTTTATAAACATCCAATATTGATATTTAATATTATATTATTAGGCTATTTAAATGTTGAATCGGTACAGGGACAAAACAAACAAGACATGTAAAGGCCAACTAAGACATCTAGGTCACTGTTGTAAAGAAATAATATATTTATTTTCAATATAGGCCTAGCCTATAAGTTTCAAAAGAGATTTAGGCATTTATTTTTTATTTAGGAATAAACGAAAATGCTTAATATGAATATTAATATGTAGTATCTTACTATTAATATGCTTATTATTACGTCAAGGTCCCTTTTATTTATATAGCACCTTAAAACAGCATTACTGCTGACCAATGTGCTTCACAGAAACACAATAAAAACACAATAAAAACAATAAAAACAAACGTCGTACAAATTACATATAAAATTTTGACTCACTAAGGCTACATATCCACAGTTATGAATAGGCCTGAGAGAAAAGAATATTATGTAATGAATATAGGCTATATGATTCATTACTGCATATCAACACAAACACACACACACACACACACCCTCTCTCTCTCTCTCTCTCTCTCTCTCTCTTTTAAACACACACACACACCACACACACACACACACACACACACACACACCACACACACACACACACACAACACACACACACACACACACACACACACACACTTTCCCTCAAAATACCAGAGAGGTTTGTCGCAATTGTCCTCATTAGTGTTGTTGTACATACCAGACTGCACCAGAAGAGGGAGAACATGAGAAAGAAGGAGTTTGCATTCCACAATGGTGTCAAAACAGAATATAGCCTACCTGTCATACTAGGCTGATGTAACTGATAAGAAACCCTAAATGTGGTCAATTTGGGAAACCTAAATATAACAATATTCTTTTCACTTAAAAGACAAAAAAGATACAAATTTAATTTTCATTTACATCATGGGTCAAGAGTTCTGCCATGAAACATGTGAGCAGCAAAATATTCAGTGGATATCATGTCTCTGTAAAATTAAAGTCCTTTTTGACTAACAGTGTATACTTGTTACCGAATATCATTGCATTGTTTAGTTAAGTAGTGTCTTTAAGATAACTATCTAAACAAATGCATCAACATAAACAAAAGCATATGAAAACGTGCATTATAAGCTATACGGATAAATGTTACAAACAGAACTTTAAATGATTTTACATTTACAGTCTTCTGGGCATAGAACAGTTGTTTTCTTTTCTTTAGAGTAATTCAAAGCGTCACATTCCCTCACTAGATGGCGCTCTCACACAATACACGAAGCACTCACACAAATCTGTTCATTTTTCGATTCTATATTTAGCTGTCGTGCTTTATCATAATACAACTACGGGTTAAAGAACAATATGCAAATCTGTAGCACGTTTTGACTAACTCTAACAGACTGAACATTTATACCACATGCATCGGAAAACAATTCTCTCCTATTATTGCACACAAAAATGTGTAGACTATTATGTTAAAGGACTATATTTGAAATTATTTTTTCCTATTCCAGCTGTGTGCATTTCAGATGACACTTCTTTGTTCCTATTTACAGCTTGTTTCAAAAACATCCTTGGATTTTGTGAAAATTTCAAAGCACTAGTCCTCATTCTCGCTGTGTTGTTCATTACAGCAACAGGGTCTTTTTCAGATCTTACACCAGATAACGATAACTCATTGTCAGGTCGTTGGTGATGAAAACCCCATGCGGGAAATTATATCTAAAGCCACCGCAAAAAAACAAAACAAAAAACTTTGAAATATTTCGCTATGAATGTCTAATTTGTTTTCTTATGCGACAGTCGAAGCTCTAAACATGAATGAAGGAATCGTTCATTGAGGCCAGTTGAATACCATGACAACAAGGAGCGCGCTCACTTTTATTTGACCAGTTTGGGTGTATTGTGTGAGGGCGTCAATCAACCATTATTTCTGCGCCCCAAATAAATGCAAACCTGATCTAGCACAAAAACTTCCAGAGGGAGCCTTTCATTCCTCTATTGTCCAGAGCTTAGCTGTTGGTTTGTAGATGTGTTTGCACAGTCCGACCACCCCATGACGCGCGCAGAGCGCACTGAACATTCACATCACATATACTGTCAGAGAGAGGAACCAGAGACACCAACTCATTCCACATAGGTCTGGAGAGAGACCGAAATCAGGCGTTCCGAATGCACCAAAAGGCCAAAATGATCATCATAAAATCGTTCCTATTTAGATAGATTGAAATCTTTGAAAATTGTATGCACATAAAAAGAAAGTTTTCATGAAGTTAAAAAAGAGCTTGTGCAAAGTAGTTTTTCTCGAAAGACCCACAACAAAAAAAGTAATAAGAAAATAAACTTCTAATTGCACTAACTTTTATACTAAAAAATATAATAATAATGATAACAATATACAATAAGGTTTCATAAGTTAACATTATTTAAGTACTTTAGTTAACATGAATTAACAGCATTTATTAATGTAAATGAGTGCCGTCAAATCGATTAATCGTGATTAATCACATCTATCTTAAATGGTTGTTGTGCACACATATAGGCCTAAGTAATTATATATATATATATATATATATATATATATATATATATATATATATATATACGCACACACAAATAAAAACAAAAACATTTATGTTAGATGTGGTTAATCGTGATTAATCGATTTGACAGCACTGATCTAAATTATTGTTAAATTCAACATTTACTAATTATTAAAATCAAATGTTGTATTTGTTCACATTAGTTAATGCACTGTGACCTAAAATGAACATATGAACGACTGTATTTTTTATAAAAATTCATAAAAACTGTAACAAATGTTTTAACATTATTAGTTCATGCTAGTTAATACATTAACTAATTAAACTTTATCGGTAAACTGTTACCATAATAATTGAACAAAAACCTGCAACAGATTCAGAACTCATTCCTAAAATATTGTGTAAATATAATTACGTTTTTTCGGTCTAAAAATAAACGCTTTGTGGGTCATTCTAAAACAAGTGTGCAGTGAAGTATGTCGATTTAGCTTCCATTAATTTCAAACATCTGAATGCATCATTATCAAGGAAAAGCTTTTAAGCATCAATGACCTACAGCGTATAACATGGATTCTGAAGGAGGTCAGTAATAGGATTCTGCTCTTGTCGACAAATATGGGGTCGGTGGCTTGATGAATTTGCTACTTGACTTAAGCTCTAAGCAAAATATTGACCCAAAAGGTTTCCATAATTTGGCCACTTGCCATTTTAAACAATCCCATTTAAACACGAACAGCTCATCATCATTCTACAACATACAATGTTTCCGAGCAATCACACCTTACAATGTAAAAAAGCGTGCGTTTTTAAAGATAATTATAACGGAGGGTTTCCATTTGTGCCACGGACGCTTCTGATATGTAAATGAGTTTGGGGGGGATCTCTCCCATTTTAGTCGCGTCACCTCATCCCACTCATGCATTTCTGGTGTTCCGCTGACAGAAGCTCAACTCACTGTTTCACACTTGACTCCAGAGATCCGCCCTCGATCGTCAAGGCCTTTTTGGGACGCTTTTCTGCAGGTCCAACACTCACCTGCGACCTTAAATGGACCAGACTAATGGATTGGTTGGGTCAAGCACTGCATAGCATCCGAGGAGCATCTGTGATCTGAGCCTGGATCCGTGTGCACGCGCGCTGTCCAATCCCACGGATCTGCATTTACAACTCACCAGAACGCTTTTTTGGATAGACTTCACTGTCACTGTATATTGGATTGGAAAATGTCCCTAAGAATTGCAAGGCAGGGTTCTCTGTCCGTGATATTTTAGACCTCCCGGACACGAGCGACGAAGGATCAGTGACTGAAGACACTGAAGATGAGGCTGATGAAGGACTCTCTGGAAAGCAGCAGCACGCGTCCTCCACTGATGCGCTTTGGCTCGGATCTCCATGTGGCCACACATATCCAAGTACGTGTATGCAGTTTAATTACTTAGATAAATACTTCAAGCTGCTGGTGTCCTGTTTCCGTATTTTATTCGAATTAAATAAAACAATAAAAAATTGCAACAAAAAAACGTCGGAATTTAATAGAAATGGTCATGGTTTTACGCAATTTCGCGCTTAGAAAAATAAAGGTTCCTTAATGGCATCGATGGTGATGGACATTTTCATTGCACAAAGGTTCTTTACAGTGGGAAAAGGTTATTCAGGTTATTTAAATATAAAAAAAATGGTTATTTAAAGAACTGGTTACTGAAATGTTATTGCATCGCTACTAACCCCCTTTTGAAACCTTCATTTTAAGTATAGCCTATAGTGCATGATGGTCTATTATCAAATTTGGTTATTTATTTTATCTAATTCGATGAGGTTATTAATTATAATTATATTCAGCAGTGCCATCGGCATCTCCAGAGGACTTGAATCCAGAACTGTCCACGGATGAGTCTGTGGATCGGGATAGGGAGAGTTCGGAGGACTCGGGGAAAAAGCGCAAACGGAGAATCCTCTTTTCAAAGACGCAAACGTTTGAGTTGGAGAGACGCTTCAGGCAACAGAGATACTTATCCGCCCCTGAGAGAGAACATCTCGCTAAGCTCTTACATTTGACTCCGACGCAAGTGAAGATTTGGTTCCAGAACCACCGGTATAAAGTGAAGAGAGCCCGGGCTGAGAAAGGCATGGACCCGTATCTGCTCTCTCCTCCACGGCGCGTTTCTTTCCAGTCCTGGTGAGGGACGGAAGAGCGTGTCATGTTCTCAGTCCTCAGGACATCACTACAGCGGCACCCTATTCTGCTTTTAAATATCAAGCAGTTCCCCCAGATTCATCACAGTCATAACATCTGCATGACACATCTGACACCTGTCAATCATCTGGGTCACATGCAGCCCTGGTCCTGGTGAAGACAGCTTTTACGCGGCGGAACTTTCAACATATAAAGTTGTTTTCGTCACATGTTGCATCATTAATTATATTTCTACAATGTGGAAATATATTTTAAATGAGTTTTAATGTTCTAATGTTTTCTCCCCGTTGGGTTGTTTTATATTCGATGAAACAGAAATAGCACAATGGGACTTCGTCATCATCATCACCATCTCGTACTGTTTGTAGATATATTTATGCTGGAAATTTTACATTGTGTTGATCAGTAAATGTCATTTATTCAACAATCAAATATGTTACTTTTCGTTAAATTTAGAAAGAGCACAATAAGTAGCCAACTGACAATTTAATAACGTTAAAAAAATTAATTGGGAATAGTTCATCTCGAGATTTTTTTCCCTGTTTTCTATTTTGTTTTTATACTGAAATTATTCTGGACTAACCTGTAATAAACTTAATAAACATTTTTTCTTCTAAACAAAAGCGATATTATTGTTTTTTTTCCTTTTCTTTTTTTCTTCTTCTTCATTTTAGGCTATATATAGACGTGTGTGTGTGTCCTGGTAAATAAATCCTACATTATGGGGACAAAATGTTCTCTACAAAAATGGCAATATCCAAAATCCGTGTGGGGACATTTTTGGACCTGAGGGAAACAAACTTTTGTTATAAATTATAATTTTTTTTTAATGTAATTATTTTTTTTAATGTAAAAATGTAGCAAGTTGTCTGTGGGGTAGAGTTAGTGTTAAGGGGAGAGAATATACAGTATAATTCATTCATAAATCATTATGTCAATGAAAAGTCCCCATAAAGTGTGTGTGTGTGTGTAATAGTTATACAAATACATAGGCTAGATTAAATGTGCAGGTTGTTGTATTTCAAAAATATTTTTGAAAGTTATGAATGTTCAGAAATTCAAAAATGTGCCATAGTTAATCATTCATAGCAAAATTAACTGAAATGAACTTTTTGACTAAGGTATGCCTATGGCCCCCAGAACTGATTTCCAAGGGCATTGTTCTAACCACATAAACAAATAAATATTATTTATTTGTAGTTGTTTCGAATGTTTTCGAATGTTTTCTGCACACTGTTTTCGAGCCGCTTCACAAACACTAAACCATACAGGCCTAAGTTGTATTTGTAGCCTAAATACAATTATAATGTATTAATAACTTTCGGTGATGGTGTGAAATCAGTAATTGGTTTTATTTTGCCATGTACCAACAAAAAAAATTATAACGAAAGAAATTGAGGTCACTACGACGAAGTCACTATTTTACGAAAATGATCTACGCTACACTAAGCTGGTAAATCTGCTTAATTCGAGGTGCACACGCAGAGTATTTTCTTCAATGACCACTTGGTGGCAGCAGTGTATTATTATAACGATTTAAAATGAAGAACACTGGGTTACTCGAGCATCTACAGCAGGGGTGTCCAATCCTGGAGGGCCACTGTCCTGCAGAGATCAGCTCCATCCCCAATTAAACACACCTAGACCAGCTAATCAAGCTCTTACTAGGCAATAGGCATACTTACTAGGAGCTGAACTGTGAGAACAGCTGCCCTCCAGCAGAGTTTGGACACCCCTTGATCTACAGATACTGAGGACGCATTAAAAAAAATACAGGATCAATAGCTCTTAGATTTCAACTCAATTAGTTTTGTCCATACTAACAGAAATGTAAACAACCCTTTCTCACATAAACTTATTTTTGTATCTTTACAATGCATTCGATCATGCTAATAAGTCCACATGCTCAACTGTAATCGTGCAGTGGACTCTCCAGAGACACATCTTACTCAAGATCAAAGATCCCCTTCTGCACTACATTTCCAACTGGACAGGTCTATAAAAAAAAATAAAAAAAAGAATCAATTTGATGGCAGTCTTTAGCTGGAGTGTAATCTTACATCTTAGTTGAAGGAATGTCAAGCTGAATTCAAGGATGGCCTTGATGGTCTATGGTAAAGTTCTATATATAGCCTAGGCTATATATTTTTTAATTAAAACTTCAAGGACTTCAGGTTCCGATTTTTAAAGTGACATCCCAGAAAACTGACCTTGTCTCAGCTGAGATCTTCACGAAGACGCCAAGTCCTACAAAGATCATAGACAAATGAGCTCAAGGTTTTGGAATTATGGGAAGGATTTGACGTCACAGTGACGCGCGAACGTCGCAAAACTTGTGACAAATAGCAAAACACAACAGCTCTCTGGTGTAACTTATGTAGAGAGATGTGATGTCGGTTGATATGCCATAATTAACCCAACTGATACAGTATTTTACAGTTCTAAAACAACAACAAATCTATTCGTTCTCTGTTTCTAAAGGAGGTTGTCACCAAGCGCTCTGCTTATTGGACTCAGTTTGTTAGTGACCTTGATTGGGAAAGTGTTTGGTTATTACCTCATAGGTTTTTTTTTTTTTTTTTTTTTTTTTTTTTTACAATCAAGGTAAAATAAACTTCTTTCAAGATAATACACAAATTCTACCCTGTCAAACATTTCCTTAGAAAGACACTGCTCTTTTTGCTCATTCACATGGAAACACTACCACAACATTGTTGTCATGTGAAAGATTATGGTATGATGTGTCTATGTTTATTAATGAAAAGGTAGGCTACTATTTAAAGTATCATAACAGTGTGAATAAGGACACTTTTGTAATCAATCTGGTAATTGTATTAGTCACATTTCACATTCATAAGTTTTTTTCTAACAGAAAAACCCTTTTCTCAGAAGTCCTTAAAGAATTTGAAAATTCATTTTCTAGCACGGCCTAATAGAGAAGCTATTAAAACTGTTCATCTGTGTTTTATCTTCAACTAAGAACTTGTATCTCCTGTGAATGTGTGTGTGTGTGTGTGTGTGTGTGTGTGTGTGTGTGTGTGTGTGTGTGTGCGTGCGTGCGTGCGTGCGTGCGTGCGTGCGTGCGTGCGTGTGTGTGTGTGTGTGTGTGTGTGTGTGTGTGTGTGTGTGTGTTTTCTATTGCTGTTATTCTTACAGTTTTTCTGAATTGCTAAAACACTAAACCCCATTCTCTGAACCAAATTCTCAATAGCCTGAACCAATTTGTCGAATAAATCCTCTTTCTGTAAAAACATTAAACAAGTTCAGGTAGTTAAAACACTGTTTGCAAATCTCATGCACTCTTTTGCAAAACTCTAAACACAGTCTCACTCACTGAAACACATTTCACACTGTAATGCACTTGTGTTTCACAACACTAAACACAGGCAGGCAAAAGTTAAACACAACTGCACACTTGTCATCTTTTACACACAACGACTCAAAATTGTTCACACTTATTCTAATGATGTGATCAAACCAACTCTACAAGAAGTCAGTTCAGAGCCAAAACTGACTCAAAATGTTGCACTGAATGTTGATACCAACAATGGATGGAAACAATATAAGAGAGAGGAGGAAGAGTGTGTGTAAGAGGAGGTGAACAAGGAGGCAGAGCAGGTGTGTATAGTGTTGTCAAGGCTGGATCTGCTTGAGTGTTTTTCCCTTCGCCTGCAGAGACGACAGAGTCTGAGATGTGGACAAAGTCCTCAAACATGAAGACGTGAAGCTGAAGCAGAACACATGTCCAATCTCTCTCACTGACCGTGATTTTGCAGAGCACAACTCTTCTGAGCGACTGTAACATGCTTTTCATTTACAGTGTTTTACTGTAACCTTTTTGGCTTTAGCAGTTGGTCACTGTATTTTCACAGTATGCAAGAGTTGAATACATTCAATACTATACAATATTCAGTACAATACTACACTTGCAGTGCATACAGTATACAATTTATTCACCTTACTACTGTAAGTTGTCAGTACTATACCTTTTTACGTAATTGCAAAATTAGTTTACTTTGTTACAATATACTTTTTTTCCTGTAACTGCATGCTTTGGATTCTGTGTTCTCCATTTAATGAATGATCTGTAGTGTTTATAATATCGGCTCGCTGTGTGTATGATCTGAGAGCAGTGTTTGATTTTGCCAGAAGAGTCAGAGGTTCTCTGAATGTGGTTTGAAAATTTGGTTTTGTGTTTAAGGTTTTGAGAAAGTGAGTGATATAGCTATGTTCTAATTTTGTTGTACCATACTGTAAACTGAATGTTCAAATAAAGCATTTTTAATACATTTTTTGTGTATAACTTTTATTTTGTTTGCTTTTTTTATATTTAATTGCAACTATTCTCAATTTGTTGTAAGATGTGTGTTAATTATGTATACAATTTATCTATTGTAGGAGTTTTTATGTAATCCCTTGGCAATGTTCTTTATGTAGCCTAATTGTTATTCAAGCATTAATAAATACATATTTTTAGGTGAACCACTTATTCATTTCCTGTCCAAAATAGATACACCTTAGGTAAAACAATAAATAAATAAAAGCATTTACATTCTTTGAAAGTAAATGGAATAGTGAGGATTATTAGGCATTCTGTTTTCTTTGGCCTGGAGGTGGCGACATTCCAGACCAGTAGATCATTATTCTCAGTGATCCAAAGAAAACAAGACTCTCTTTTATCTTAAAAGTTGCTCACAGGGTGCAATAGGCTATTGTGAGGGTATAGATTTTATATTCTGTCTCTACTTCGCTTCTGACATTAAACTCAGATCTCACATGAGATATGTTTT
>NW_026607334.1:0-7500 GCF_029890125.1 Rhinichthys klamathensis goyatoka
CTCTCCCACACACTCCCTCTCTCTCACACACACACACACACACACACACACACACACACACACACACACACACACACACACACACACACACACACACACACACACACACACACACACACACCTGATGCTTCAGTCTATGCAGTGTTTTATGAGCTGACTTCTCATGTATGAATGTGAATAATAAACACACGTGAGCAGAAATAAACTCATTATCAGCTGATGATCATGTGTGTGTGTGTGTGTGTGTGTGTGTCTGACCTCGCTCTGAGGACACATCCCTGCATCTCATCTTATTCTACGAACCTCTGAGTTCACACAAATACACACACACTCAGACTGTGTTTGCTCTCCGGGGCTCTGCGAGACCGTAAGTGCCGTTTCCTCGGTCCACGAAGCCGCTCATTATCCTCATCCGGCCGGCTCAGGAATCCAGACGCTCAGCACATCGAGCTCTCTCTGAACTCAGCCGTTTACAGCCTCACAATGTGGCGTGTACACACTGTATTTCTCACAGCCAGACTCAGTGCTTCTCGTTACGTGTGAGAAATGTAAATCTGATCGCTTGTAATTCTGTTGTTCAGTGCTAGTTTAGGTCTTTGTGCATTAGAGTCTTACAGCCGTGTGATTCTGCCGTCTGAGACTAATTAAAAATCCTAATCCTGAGCCAAAATCAGAAGTCTTTATCACTATTTAATGTTCTCCGACAGCCGATTAATGACCGTTGTTCTGGCAGTGGTTAGGGTTCAGGTGACACAATATGGCAAGGTTCTCTCAAAGTTATGAAAAGGTGACATGTTATGCCCCTTTTCGCAAGATGTAATATAAATATCTGGTGTCCCCAGAATGTGTGTGTGAAATTTCAGCTCAAAATACCAGATCATTTATTATTGCTTGTCAAATTTCCCCCTTTTTGGGTGTGAGCAAAAACGCACCGTTTTTTGTGTGTGTCCCTTTAAATGCAAATGAGCTTTAGCTCCGCCTCCGTTCAGAAGAGGGCGGAGCTTCCGAGACTCCGGCAATAACAACACAGGCTGATCTCACTGATCCAGAGTCAGGAGTAACAGCAGCGAGTGCAGCCTTACGGAGAGACTCAGGGAGAGCTTCACTTTTACACGTTTCTGAATGTTAGCGGAGACATTTGTGTAGTTGTTGTGGAGTTACACTGATCATCTCCTCATCATGTTGAACTCTTCCACAAGTGTCCACAGTTCCTGAGGTGTTTATAAGACAGCGCTGACATGTTCTGGTCAATAGTGTTCAGTGTCGTCTGTGCTCGACCACAGAACAGTTTCAGGCTTTGCTGGATCTTCTCCAGTGCGTTAGAACTGGTCTCTGTTGGCGCTCGCCGAACCCAATGTCGCTGGTGTGTGTGAACGTGCAGATTAAGGGCCGGGAATATTATAATAAGATCCTCTTCATACGGAAGAAGGAGTGAAATCTGATCGGCTTATTTTTTGGCATACTTACAGAGAAAGACTCAACAGAACAAAGTTACTGGGTTTCACGTTTTCAGGGGACCCGATTATAGCACTTACACACGGGAAAAGTCAGATTTTCATAATATGTCCACTTCAAATAATGTTAATAGAATGGACATTCAAAGTTATCTGGTCTTTAATAATGTAGCATAAAAACATAATCTATTCATCGTTTATGGAGTTTTTTTCCTGAAATGTTTCAGTTGGATGTTTGTTATTTTTTAAATGTAACTGCTTGTTTCAGAACGTTCCGAGAACATTCAAAAGTAACGTTCCATAATGTGTGAAGAATGATACAATGTTCCATTAACGTTCAAATAAAAAACGGACGTTTTGAACGGTCTGGGGACATTCATAAATAACGTTTTGGTAGCATAATGGGAACATTAAAAATTATTTTTAGAACATATTTTTGTTAATTACTGTAAGTACGCCCAAAGATCCATTATAAATGTGCATAGATCAGAAATGAAAAAAAACCCTAAATGTCTAGATGGATATTAACCCTTTAAAGTGTCACCCCCCTTTTTTTGAATATACATGAAAATGCACATTTCGAACTTAAATGGTCGTAATTCATGAATGCTTTGGAATATAGACGTAATATTGGTCTTGTTTTAAAGAAGACATTTAGCAGATTTTTGTAGAAGTGAAATAAATTGAGAAAGTGAAACAGAAAAAAAGTTATAGAAGTTTGAGTTTATGAAAATGTACAATGTAATGTATAAAAAATTTAATTATTCATATTTTATATAAAATATTTATTTTCAAAACCTGGGCGACTCTAAAACTGCAAAAAAAAAAATCAAAGGCAAAAATCTGAACAAGTTGTGTTTCAAATTTTAGTGATATCTCAAAAAATGAGCTTTCAGTGAGATTTTGTTTGGGTGCAGTACCAAACTTTTTCACTAGATGACAACCAGACTCCATTACTGCCCATATAAGGGCGCCTCCATTTCCATATGTGTTTTGAGTGATATGAACCATTATTTCCACAATTTTCATACAATTTATGAAGTAGACATCCTATTCAGAAGTAATATGAGAAGTTTGGCAGATTTTGATATGATTTCAACCTCTAAGAAACATAAAAAGAACACGCATGTGCGTTTTAGCTTCCTGCCACAAATGGTGAATCTATCATTTTTTTCTTTATATTTAAAAAAAAAATTCAGACCTTTTTTTCTAAAATAATTGAATGGATGCTATCTTTTGAACTCTTGGCATGAAAACAAACTGAGGTTTCTACCCTTCTTTCATGATTTTTCATGTTCATCTCTATTTCAAAATAAAGGTCTAAACACGCCTTAGGAGTATGAAAATATTCTTGTTGCAAATTGATAAATTATGGCTCCTCTGTAATTTATTTTGAAAATCAATCACCAAATATGGAAACTAGAGATTGTCAGCTTTCAAATGATATATAATTTGTCAAGATTAGTTTAGGTTTAGTATAGGATATTACTGTTTTAAAAATGTAATGGATTCCGGTGACACTTAAGGGGTTAATAGTGGAGTCATGGTGTTTGATAATCACTGATAAAAAGGTCCTATAACAGGATCCACTGTATTTCATTTAATATTTTTATTGAAGGAAATGAAGGATCCTATTATAGTTCGGTCTTGTCTTCGGGTGTTCCAGCCTCGTTCTGCTTCTGTTAGGAAGAAGACACTCAGTGCTCGTACAGTGTTGATGACATCAGTGATGATGCGATGCGTCAGTCTCGGCCTCACCTGCAGGTCTCCGGCCAGGAAAGAGTCACAGAAGGTCTGCACGCGCTCAGTGGTGATGTCATCGGACGGCATGAGCCACTTCTCGTCCAGGGTGCCATCATAGATGCCGACCCGTGGCAGGTCATGTGACCCCAGGCCGAAGTACTCCAGCACGCGCGCGTTTGACTTCTCGCTTCCGTTGACCAGCACAAACAACATCTGCATTTCACAAAAAACATTCAACAATCTGCACTAAAATCATCACAAACTGTGATCACGTCTCTAGCTCATGTCGTTTCGGGAAGTCTTGAACTCGTTTTAAATCAAATGAGAGGTCACGATTCATTTTGTTAAATTTTTTAATCAATTTTTTTTATTTAATAGGCCTATTCATTTGCACGTTTCAAGTTTTATGTTCAGTAGCCTATATTCCAGACTGAGATCCTCAATTGTTTTTGTGCCAGATAAATATTACTCTGAGTGTAAAATGTAGGCCCTAATTATCTTGTAATTACAGTACATTACATCAAAAAGTTCATTAAAGTTGCCCTAAGATTGTTCAAAATTCATGTAAGCCTATAACTTTAATGAAAGGTTTTGATCCACTTCAAATGTTGATTACTGTAGTATATTTTACAAAGTGAACATTCTGTCGCTTTAAACTAAAAGATTTCAAATCAGTCTCATACACTTTCCACTATTTCTGAAAGTTCTGGAAGAATCCTGGAGAATTTCAGGAGAATATTAGGGTCGAGTGGGCGGAGCGCTTGAGTAATCAGTTCAGAAGCTCTTAATCCCATTAGAGAGTAAAACAGTGCGACTTTACCCCATCATCCCCTTAAATAACACTTTCTCCATCGGGTCGAAGCGGGAAAATCGCTCGTTTATTACCTTGCCGGTGTATTTTGGCGCGAGATCCCGGAAGCGCTCCTGAAGCGGGTCTGAGTCCGCGCGCCCTCTAACGGCCAACAGCAGCACGTGCGTCTTCACCTCGGACTGGAACAGACCCACGGCAGACTGACACACACACACACACACACACACGAGAAATCATACTGTGATTCTGCTTCTATGCAGCGACAGCTAGTATATATCCAGAAGAGATATCATATGGGATGCCGAACCTGACATAATAAATAAATGAATAAATAAATAAATAAATGTATAAAAACTAAAATAAATAAGTATTTATACTTTTATTTCTTTATTTAGGCTACGCATAATTGTATTTTTTTCACAAAATTATTTATTTATTTATGCATATATTTCTTTTCACATTTATTTATGCATGTATTTATGTCTATTACTATTATGTCTATATTAGCCCATTAGATCGTTTCCTTGCAGTTATGTTTTCTGATCACACATAAATCACGAAAATATGCATTTGCTGCTGAATGCAATATCAGAAATAACGTTATAATAAATAATGTAAATTATATGAAAAACTGTCACAACATCACTCATATCATTATTTATTGTGTTCATTTAATTAAAAAACAGTGTGGAAAATAGCCTATGCTTTGAATAATTCAACAGATTTGTAGGTCTATTGTATTTTATTATTTTACAGATTTTTTTTACTGTATCACGATATTGCCCAGCCCTAGGTCTACTAGTTATTGCACAATTATTTTAATTATATAACATAATTATATATATAATTAGATTAGCATTACAAAGAAGAGACGAGACAGGAAGTTGAGGTGTGTGTGTGTGTGTGTGTGTTCAGTACCGCTTGATTATACTCTGTGACGTAACGAACGTTATTCATGGTCATAAAGCGCACGAGTCCATCAGCATCAACTTTCTTGGCCTCTGAGAGATTCAGGTGCTCCTGATGAAGATCAGCCTGTAACACACACACACACACACACACACACACACACACACACACACACACACACAGAGAGAGGTTGTAGGAGTTTTCCAGCAACAGTGAACGTTAATGGAACATTGTATCATTCTTCAAACATTATGGAAATGTTACTTTTGAATGTTCTCTGAACGTCTGAAACAAGTCGTTACATTTAAAAAAAATTAGATGAACTGAAACTTTAACAACGTTCCATGAACTTTGTATAAATAATGTTTTTGTGCTAATGTTTTGAGAACATTATTAAAGTCCAGATAACTTTCAGTGAAATCTCTATTAACGTTACTGGAAGAACTTATTTATTTTGTATTTTGCTGGGTACAAAAACATGCAAGTACAAATTTGCACAAAAAAAAAATCGCCTACCCTTAACTCTAAACCCACATTATTTAAAATCGTAAACGTCTAATATATCTAATCTATTCACGCCTTTGATTATGCATTTCATATTTCATGATCATCTATCCAGGAACTTTAGAAGACGGCTCCATGTTTTATATATCCATATTTCTTGTTTTGTTTCTATGCGAGTCATTTTCTCAAGCGCTGATGTGTCTACTAATAAATGAAACCATTGGGTAATAGACCTTTTTGTTCTCCTTCCAGTTTAATAGTACTTTTTTTGCTAATATAGATGAGGTAAAGATAAATGTCTTATTTCTCTGGAAGCGCTCCTGGAAGAGCTTTGAGTGCGCGTGAGCTGCGTTCACCTTCCTGAAGATGGAGATGGTGTCGGAGGCGATGCCGTATCTGGCCCACACCTGCTGTTCCCCACACACAGCGGCCGAGAGAGCCTTCATCCGGGCCGCGGCGGACAGGAACTCCTGATACCCGCGAGCAGCTTCAGTCTGACACACACACACACACACACACACACACACACTGATGTGAACAGCAGACACACACACACACACACTGATGTGAACAGCTTCAGTCTGACACACACACACACACACACACACACACACACACACACACACTGATGTGAACAGCAGACACACACACACACACACACACACACACACACACTGATGTGAACAGCAGACACACACACACACACACACACACACACTGATGTGAACAGCTTCAGTCTGACACAGACACACACACACACACTGATGTGAACAGCTTCAGTCTGACACACACACACACACACACACACTGATGTGAACAGCTTCAGTCTGACACACACACACACACACACTGATGTGAACAGCTTCAGTCTGACGCAGACACACACACACACACACACACACACACACACACACACACACACACTGATGTGAACAGCTTCAGTCTGACGCAGACACACACACACACACACACACACACACACACACACACACACACTGATGTGAACAGCTTCAGTCTGACACAGACACACACACACACACTGATGTGAACAGCTTCAGTCTGACACACACACACACACACACACACACACTGATGTGAACAGCTTCAGTCTGACACACACACACACACACACACTGATGTGAACAGCTTCAGTCTGACGCAGACACACACACACACACACACACACACACACACTGATGTGAACAGCTTCAGTCTGACGCAGACACACACACACACACTGATGTGAACAGCTTCAGTCTGACGCAGACACACACACACACACACACTGATGTGAACAGCTTCAGTCTGACGCAGACACACACACACACACACACACTGATGTGAACAGCTTCAGTCTGACGCAGACACACACACACACACTGATGTGAACAGCTTCAGTCTGACGCAGACACACACACACACACACACACTGATGTGAACAGCTTCAGTCTGACGCAGACACACACACACACACACACACTGATGTGAACAGCTTCAGTCTGACGCAGACACACACACACACACACTGATGTGAACACTCACCACAGGAGTTCTGCACTATCTGCGTCTCAGTTCACATACACACCCTAAAAGTGTGTACTCTTTTTGTGAAGAAAAAGTAGATACTTTTGAGTGTGTAGCAAAACAAGCTTTGGGACACACTACACTACAGTTGCATCTTTAACGGTTGCTCTCTGTGGCATCTTAAACTGGCCTGTCAATCATCTTTGCAACACGTGGATTGTCAGTTTCAGGACACGTTCCCAAGAGGACATATTAGTTTGCTTTTGAGTTTAGGCAAGATAATTATATGCATTTTTCTGAAGCATTTATGATGCATTTAAAAGTTAATGGCCAAACAGATCTCTATGAAGCTCCACACTGTTATTGCAGATGAAATATAACACGGATAACATTAAATAAATATGTGACAAATATGTGATTAGTCCCTCAAACCTTTATCTAAACCTCTCACCGTCGGCCGCGCATATCTTTTATTTTGTATCATATTTTGTAGTATTTTAACACTTTTTACTCGTGTTTGTAGTTCCTCTTCCAAAGCGCAGTGGGTTGTGGGTA
>NW_026607334.1:10000-52064 GCF_029890125.1 Rhinichthys klamathensis goyatoka
ACTCACTAACCCGACCCCTAAACCTACCTGTCACACACACACACACACACACACTAACCCGACCCCTAAACCTACCCGTCACACACACACTCACTAACCCGACCCCTAAACCTACCTGTCACACACACACTCACTAACCCGACCCCTAAACCTACCTGTCACACACACACACACACACACACACTAACCCGACCCCTAAACCCACCCATCACACACACACTCACTAACCCGACCCCTAAACCTACCCATCACACACACACTCACTAACCCGACCCCTAAACCTACCCATCACACACACACTCACTAACCCGACCCCTAAACCTACCTGTCACACACACACACACACACTCACTAACCCGACCCCTAAACCTACCCATCACACACACACTCACTAACCCGACCCCTAAACCTACCCGTCACACACACACACACACTAACTAACCCGACCCCTAAACCTACCCATCACACACACTCACACACTCACTAACCCGACCCCTAAACCTACCCATCACACACACACTCACTAACCCGACCCCTAAACCTACCTGTCACACACACACACACACACACACTAACCCGACCCCTAAACCTACCCGTCACACACACACACTCACTAACCCGACCCCTAAACCTACCTGTCACACACACACACTCACTAACCCGACCCCTAAACCTACCTGTCACACACACACACTCACTAACCCGACCCCTAAACCTACCTGTCACACACACACACACACACTAACCCGACCCCTAAACCTACCCGTCACACACACACACACACTATCCCGACCCCTAAACCTATCCTTCACACACACACACACACACCTGGAAGAACCCGATGACAGCCACTTCAGTGGAGTTGATGAAGGCCTCGGCCGCAGGAACATCCTTCAGTCTGAGAATGCCGTTCTCTGAACATCAACACACACACACACACACACACACACACACACATTGCAGCTTTATAGAAAATCATGTTAATGTTTATAATATCTTAATTTCTTCATGCCTTATAGTCGCATTTAGCAGATTAAAGCTGTTGTGATTAATAGTTTAATACAAGTAATCAAGCAACAGTGTTCTGAGAACAGGCAGGTTATAAACACTTTATTTCTGGAACATCCCGTTTCGAAAACACGTTTTCTTGGTTATGCGAACATTAATGGAACATTATCATTCTTCACACATTATGAAATGTTACTTTTGAATGTTCTCTGAACTTTCTGAAACAAGTCATTACATTTAAAAAAAAATGATGAACTGAAACTTTAACATTTAAAACATTTTAAAAATGTTAGTCGAACGTCCAACTACAAAGTTTCAGAACCAAAAGTTGTAGAAACAAATGTTTTTGGTACAAACATTATTAAACATAACTTTTAATGAACTATTAATGTTAAGAATGTTTGTTCATAACCTTCTTTAGGCATCTAACAGACAAAAACATTTGTAAACAATATTTAACTTAGTTATTCAAGTTAGTTTGAGGCTTATTTAAAGCATATCATTTTATGCAAGATATTTCTCATATTGATATTTAAGGATATTAAAGTCTTACCTAGATCTTCTGCAGTCACACACAATAAAGAAAACACAATGAGGAACATCATGACTGCACTAAATATGGACAAACTGTGTGAAGAAAGAGAGAAGAAGCCCACCGGTCGTGCTCGTGTGGGGGTCCGAGCGCGGGTCACGTGACCGTCTCAGGGCTGAAGCTGATTGGCTGAGGTGTGTGAAACGGACAGGTGTGCGGTCAGACGCTTTAGATTACGTGTCACTGAACACACACGTGTTGGTTTTCCTCCAGAAGGAAACTCATTATGGAAATTACAATAACACAATATTGTAAAATGCAATCAGCGGTAAAGAGTCAGAGATTCTCACTGAAACTCAAGGAACCAAACAGACGTCAGAAGATCTCTGCTTCACATTTGTCATATTAAGAAATATAAATTATATATAAATTGTCATATAATTTCATATTAAGAAATTATAGCTATATTTTTAGGGTCCATAATGTTTTTAAGAAATATGTATTTTTAATTCTATATTTTAACATAGAACAAAACAACAATGACCACAGACCACAAACAAATCAAAACACATAATAAAAATACAAAAATAAAATAAATAAATAAATAATACAAAGAAAAAATATTAAAAATTTAAAATAAATAAATACTTGTATCAATTTTAGTTAATATTGACCTACCAAGGTTTTGAAAAAAAAAAAAAAAAAACGTTTGTGAAATCCTGGTACTATATAAGCAAATGTTAAAACATATCCATTTTATATATACAGCGAAAGAAAATTAGGCCTCTGAAATATTTTTTTTTACATCTTTTGAATGGATTATCATAAAATACACCACAGAGATTTGGATGTGTGTTTGAGAGTGTGTGTTGTGCCAGTCAGGAGTCATGTGACCGACGACAGGTGAACACGTCTCTGCCTCTCATACAGCTGATCACACTGATCCCAGTACAAACTGATCTAAAGTCAGCATGAAAGTGAAGTTGCACTAGTGTTTTCTCCTCTATTGTGTCGTATATCGAGTGAAACGCTTCAGAAACAAGAACAAATGTGGGCGGGGCTTGATCTGTGGGGAGTTGATTGGATGGTTGTGGTTTGCTATTGGCTGAGCTCATGTGATTGACAGGTTATAGCCCCGCCCTCACGCCGGTAAACAGAAAACACGGATTGTTGTGTGGGAATGTTGTGCATGAATATGTAGTTGTGGAAATAAAATGTGCAAATGTGCTGAAAATTAAGCCGTCACCCATCACCAGCCCCTCATTTAATTATATTATTTCACAATATTAAACAGATATAAAGCAAATATGTATATAAGCAGAACATACACATGTGTTTAACTGATATTCACTTCTGCCATTTAACATTCATCAACACGATCAAGATGTGAAATAATACTATTTCCAGCAAACAAAAACATTTTGGCAAGGTTATGAACAAACACACTTCCAGTAACGTTAATAAAACGTTCTTTCAAAGTTATCTGGTTTTTAATAATGTTCTTAAAACATTAGCACAAAAATGTTACTTAATCACTGCTTATTTTTTCTGAAACGTTTTATTTGGATGTTTATTTTACACTATGTGTTTCAGAACGCTCAAAAGAGACGTTCCCATAATGTCTGAAGAATTATTCAATGTTCACTTGATGTTCACATAAACAAGATTCTTTTGAAACATTTTAAAAAAAATTACGTTTTGAACGTTCAGAGAACATTCAGAAATAAAGTTTTCATAGCCTAACTTAATGGGAACATTAGCTAAATGTTTTGTTAGTTGTTTTTTGTTGTGCTCGTCTGTAATTGGTTAAACCGATGTGTTACAGCACTCCCTGATCCAGTTAAACCGGTTCACATCGGGATAGATTAAGACTAAGAGCTGCGTCTCTTCTCGCTAATGCTCAGCTAAGAGTTAAAAACAAACTGTGTTCATACAGACACAAGTTATGCAACATGTAGCCCAGAGGAAAGGTCAGAGGTCACTGCAGTTTCTGGAGAGATGTGCTGAACAGTGTGTGTTTATGCTAATGACTAGCGATGTTCATTTCTAGATTTACCTCAGAAGATGTTCATGAAAGTCTCATGCATGAATACTGGACATGAACGGCCTTTCAATTCTAATATATAACTCTTATTTTGATACCTGAGTATTATAAACAACCATTTGATGCATATTGTATGTATCTTACACAGTGAAAACAATTTATTTGAATAAAACTCCAGAATCAGATGACATGGTGAATATGGTTGCTAATGAATAGGACGCTAATTTTTATATAAAATTGGTTGGATATTGACTCATAACTTCAATAGCTTTTGACTTTACTAAGATTTCCCCCTTAAATAGGCAAGAATGAACCAGGTGTTCTTCATGATTCACATTTTTGCCGAAAACAAATCACTTGAATGCAACAATCCAACACAGTCTTATGAAAGTGCGTATCTATACCACGAATGTCATTTCTCGTGCCATTTATACGCCAAAAATGGTTTTTGCGTGCATATGCTACGCACTGAAAACCCCTTGACAAGGTTTAGGGGGAGGGGGTGGGGAGTGCATGCGTATTATACGCCATAAAGTGCGTATCATATGCACGCGAAAACTGCGTATCATATAGACGCAAAAACTATTTTTGGCGTATAAATGGCACGAGAAATAACATTCGTTGTATAGATACGCACTTTCATGAGATCGGGCTGAACAAACTCATGATTACGACTTCAGATGTGGGACATTTCCAACCGCAGACTAAGTGTCATTAGCTGTATATAAACTCATAGATGTGTTTGAATACGTGTCGAATAAACAAACACACATGAGAACATTACAGCATATGTTAATGAGCAGATTACGTAATAACTAAATGACGGTCAGGACAGCCAATCAGGATTGTGGATTAGAGCTGCTTAATCTTGAATTAGTAAAGGTCAGATATCACCGTGTGTTTAGGATCAGGATCAGGATCAGGTGTGTGTTCCTCAGAATAGCTGCTGGTTTTTATAGCAGCTTAACTTAACCGTCTCCAGAGCGTCGGCGCACTGAAGCGTTTTTTTATTTATTTAGTTCAAATATACTATCAGATTTAATGTTATACCTTGACAAACTATACATCATTAAAAAGATATAAGACTCAAGATTCAGTATTTGACCACTATTGTATTCTGAGAAACTTATAGTGACAGTTATGTCTTAATTTGTGTCAGGAGTTATGAAATTAAAAAACGAGTCGTTACCTTTAATATGAATTATGAGCCTCAGCCGGTCTCATTCAGAAAAAAACTCCCGTGCGATCGTCATGACAGCGCTTGACAAAACAACGTCCCTCAGGGCTTTTAGCTCAAACATGTGCAGATTTGGAGAAATATTGATAGATTCTCATAGCTTTACATTAGACTTCTATAGACAGGAATAATATTTATTGAATTTATACCCAAATGCGTCGATGTAATCATTTTGAGCGC
The DNA here is from genome assembly GCF_029890125.1 of Rhinichthys klamathensis goyatoka. Lineage (NCBI taxonomy): Eukaryota > Metazoa > Chordata > Actinopteri > Cypriniformes > Leuciscidae > Rhinichthys > Rhinichthys klamathensis. Next base: position 15,002 of record NW_026607334.1, read on the forward strand.
TGTATACTCTGTACTGTGTTATCAATTCATCCTGAAAGTGAGGGCGCTGTTTGAACAGAAGTCCATAATATATGGATCACATGAAGAAGAGCCATAATCATGTGACATTCAGGAAGTCCTGCCACAACAAAGCTATCCGAGATCGCTGTAAAGTGCAGATAAAGATGTTTTGAAGACAATAAACATGATTGCAATGATATTTGATTTACCTGTGTTCTTCGAGTCATGTCAGGTATTTTCATAATAATTGATTATATGTATAATGTAATGCTAATCGAGATAGACTTTCAAATTGTGCAGAATACAATAAAATAATATATTTTCTATCTGATTTTTTTATCTGAAGCCAAATCAGATTACAGAAAGTTATTTAAAACACTCGACTTGCGCTATAAAGTAAGTTTGGAGAACAAACATAGTTTTATTCTCATAAATTGTCGTGTATTGATGGTGTGCTAAGCTAACATGCTAGCTAGTACTGAGCACCTGCTACCTTACTTCGGTGTAATTTTTATGATTTTTTTCTAAATAAGAATGCTTACTGAAATGTTTCGTTTTTCAAAAAGGGCATTTGATACAGTTTCACTGTGAAGTGAGAACTTTTATAAAATAAATGAGGGATTGAAACAGTGTGAATTGCTAGTCGTTAGTGATTATAATGCAGACAAAAGAAAAGCATATTTAGAGCAATAAACTGGCTGGAGAGGTGTGAATATGTGCAGGGGAGACTGAGACTGAATGGGGCTCGTTTTTGCATCACAAAACAATAGAGGCAATAGACTGAATAGATGCTTATAAGAAAACAATAAACACCAGTCTAATCAAAATAAAGTCATATGACATGATCTTGAAAAACATTGAACTAAATACAGAGTTTTAGACTTATCATCTTCAAATTTTAAATATAACATGGCCAGACATGTGGCTTTAGCTGCAGTGCATTTCTAGATTGCTACAATGCCAACTTCAATTTTATTTTCATGAAGATGTTTCATAAAAATAAATGTATAATAACTTTACAAAACTTTGAAGCTATTTATAACTATTTTTTTCATTATGATAATAATTAATTCTACATTTACAATAAACTTCCAGGTGTCAGCTTTCAAATGAGATCTTACTTGTGCTTTTAGTACAAAGGGTTCATGAACTGTATCTGTTTCAGTTTGGGAATGCCATATCTGGGGATTTTTCAAAAATGGGCTTGAAGCTTAACAGGTTAAGCTAAAAGCAGATGTGAGCGTTGAAATCATCTTTACACCAGCAGTCGCAGGTTAGAGAAGAGACTTGAAGAGCCTGACCTGAGATCAGAAACATGAACTCACAAGTCTGAGTTTGCGTTGGTTGACAAGAAGCATTTAATGCTATTTAATCATTAAGTTGAACAGGCACAGCATCAAAATAAAAATGATTTATTTTTAGATTTAGATCAAATTTGCTAACAATTCATTTGATTGGTTATGAAGTATTTAATATGGAAAATAAGAATGAACGATGCGGCATACAGGGAACGTTCTCTCAAAGTTATGAACAAACTTTCTCAGTAATGTGTTCAAAGTTATCTGGTCTTTAATAATGTTCTCAAAACATTAGCACAAAAGTTGTTAAGAGAACATTCACAAGTAACGTAATGTTTGGAAAATGATAATGTAACGTTCCCATAACGTTTGTAAAACATTTAAACTTTCAGAGAACATGCAGAAAATGTTTTCATAACCTAATAGGAACGTTAGCACAACGTTCTTCTAATATATTTTGTCAGCTGGAGATGTGTTGATAATATCAAAAATTAGATAAGAACTGACGATAAAGAAAGTCTTAATCGACTAATGAGCATAAAGATGTTTGAACACACATCCCAGCTGGCATTCGACTGACAATAAACGTTTAAATGTGGTTGAAATAATGTCAGTTTATGAAAAAACATGAATTCAACGTTAAAACAACATTGAACACCAAATGAAGTTGTGTTGTTGACTCACTACGGATTCAACATAGAAATATAAAAAAATTTGAGTTGTACGTCAAATCAACATTATTTTTACAACCATGACTTTTAAACATTTTGTTGAAATATATCAGTAGAAAAATAACGTTGTTCCAAAATCCATTTTGCAATCTGATTAGCAAAATCTAAACAAAATTCAACCGTTATCCAACACTGGAACCTGACATTGATTCAACAGTGACTGGGATTCATCATATTTCAGCATATCTGGTGTTTATGTCTGTGTCAAACTGCAGATGTTCTGAATAAACTATGACTGTTACCACACGCGTGTCCTCCGCTGTAAGAGCCTGAAGTCCTTAAAATACTCCGTGTCAATCTCCTGATCCCTCTATCTGCTTCTGTTGGAGGCGTTTGAGGATCAGAAGATTAGTCGAGCGCTATAAAAGAGTCCGGCAGAAACACTGGACACGAGCTGAAGCGACACATCGCAGAAGAGAAGCGAGAGCACCAGCAGAAGAGCCCGAGACTCCAGCACAGGTAAGAGACCCGCCTCACCTGAGACACAACAGACCCAACATAAAAACAAAGAGAGAAAGACTTGGTTACACTTTATTTCTAACTATAAGTAACTTTGCAACTACATCAGCTAACTCTCATTAGAGTATTAGTAGACTGGTTAGTGTTCGGGTTAAGAGAATAAGTTGACTTGTAGTGGCCAAGTTACTTATAGTCAGTAGAATATCTGTTGAGGAGCATCACAATGAAGAGTTAGCATATATCAAGCATGCCCTCGACGGTTTGAGAGTTAGTTGACATGTAGTTGCAAAGTTACATATAGTTAGTAGAATGACTAAAGTGGACTATCGAAATAAAGTGTTAGCAAAGACTTTCATGGACTGATAAAGAACAGACAGATTTAGTGATGGAGAGGAAATAAATAAAAAGGAAAAGCAGAAGCAAAATTACATACCTGGATATTCAGTTGAACATTACATTCAGCTTTCATTACAGACTCAAAATGTACAGTAGACATTCAACAGCGAATGAGAGCGCCGCATCTCCTCTACGAGATTAGCACGATTATGTAAAGAGCTTATCATTCACACTGTCCGTATATATCACAAGGAAAACAGATGTTGTGTAACCAGCAGATTAGGATTAACACAATCCCAAAATGAGAAGATTAACAGCTAACCTGTTGAGGGCATCAGTAAAGGGGACGATATAGACACTTTTTAAAGTGCAGCTGTGTATATTTCAGTGAGAGAGAGGAATGGACGCCCCAGCACCCGTTGAGAAGAGAGGGCCGCCAAAGTTCAAGCAGAGGACCACTCGCACCTTCAAGAGCAAGGCTCCTAAACCTGGCCAGAAAGGCTTCGGAGACGACATCCCTGGGATGGAGGGTCTCGGCACAGGTAAAGCGTCGCATTTCAGTCGCCTTCATCACGCAAATATTGTTTCAGTGTTTTGAATGAGCCTGACCACCTTCTCTCTCTGGGTTTCAACAGACATCACTGTGGTTTGCCCCTGGGAAGCTTTCGGTGACATGGAGCTCAGCGATCTGGCCAAATACGGCATTTTGTAGAAACTTTCCTCCTGATCACGTAATATTACTCACAGCAAGACTGAACCAGCCACGGACGCTTCAGCCCAACACACAATGAGGAAATGACATGATTCACACTGTTTTTGGAGGGAAATAAGGACAAATGTCACAGTGACTCTTGAATCGATCTCAGAGCTGCAACATCACGCTATGATCATCTCTCTCCTAAATGTGGTAAAATACAGAACTATACAAATCGACTTTATTTTTTTTTTGAAGTGTACATGTGATTGTGTCTGTGTCAGAATCAAAACCCTCGATTTGGCAGTAGAACACAATAAAAAATGTATTTTCCCAAATTTGTGTAGACTGTTCTCTTTCACAACTGATAGATAATCTATAAACTGGGTCCATTTTGAAACAAGTTCATTTCACTTTGGTCAAATATGAACCTCTAAAGTCTCAGAGTGTAAAAACATTGGTCATATTAGGCATCGGCACTAACAAAATACAATCTGAGAAATATTGGTATTAATTCAGATAAATACCTTTAATACTGGCTTTATATAAAAATACTAATTTGCTTTTTGTAGGATTTTTGCTGGAGCTCATGAACAGTTTCTAAAGTTGTACATGACTGTAAGGTGCAGCGTTTTATTTGTTTTTATTTTTATTTTTCCACACCACATGTCAATTATTGGTAAAAACACGATTACTGCAACACTTTCAACTTATTCCAGTTCTAATGTTTTTAACTCATGTCGCGATCTCTGGATTCGGTGCGATTTTACTTTAACTTCACTACATATTTCAATCAAAAAAATCTTTAAAATAACATGCATTACGACGTTGAGTTTACGTGCTGGTAAGTCGAAGAAGAAATACAACTAGTTTTCTTTAAATATTCCGGTTTTCGAGTTTTCTTTCTACAAGGAGACTGACAAAAACACTTGGGGGGAAAATCTCATTATGATTTTTTTAGTTATCTCTAGTTCACGTTGGCCACAATTATTGCAACATACTTTTCTCGAGATAACAGCTCTGAGTCTTCTCCTAATGCCGGATGAGTTTTCCATTCCTCCTCCAAACAAAATCTCTCCCGGTCCTTCATTCCTCAATACCGAATCTCTCTCAGATCCTCCTGATCCGCAGATCCGCGTTGGCGCTCCTCTTCAGTTCAGCCACTCATCTTCCGGTTCAGGGTCTGGGACGGTCATGGCAGAAGCTTCATTTTGTGCTTAGTGACACATTTTTGTGTTGATTTTAATGTTTGTTTTGGATCATGGAAGATCCAACCACGGCCCAATATTTCTAGGTTTTGATTTTTTTAATCTATAGAGTCCATGATGACATGTATTGTATCTGAGCAAGAAGTCCAGGACCTCCAGCAAAAAAATAGGCCCACAACATATATTTAACCGTGAGCATGGGGTACTATTGATCACATCTGGTGGATTTGCTGCCGAAAAGCTCTTTTTTTAGTGTCATCTGATCACAGAATTCAGTCCCGTTTGAAGATCCACTCGTGTCTGACCACTGAAAATGCTGAGGCTTGTTTTTGGAGGATTTCTCTTGAAACCCTCCCGAACAGCATGTGGTGATGTAGGGGATGTTTGATATATATATTTTAGGCTTTCTGACCCCCAGGACTCAACTAATCTCTGCAATTCTCCAGCTGTGATCCTTGGAGAGTCTTTGGTCCCTCAAACTCTCCTCGTCGCTGAGCATTAAGCCGATATAGACACACGTCCTCTTCCAGGCAGATTTGTAACATCTTGAGTCGTTTGAAACTTTTTAATTATTGCTCTGATGGTGGAAATGGGGATTTTCAATGCTTTAGCTATTAAATAAATATTCAATCAACATTATATTCAATTAAATATTTGCAATGTTTTTTTTGTTTAACACTTTGGTGTTTATTTAATTTTTACTCTTTATTTTCTTTGTTCATAAAACAGTCATCATGAAATAGAAGTTTATAATAAATGCTGCAATATTCCATAAAAAAAAACATTTTGATTTCACAGTGACTGTAATGGTTTATCAGTCTAGTGTTATTACAGCATCATCCGCCAGAGGGCGCCAAACACAAACAGCCAAACGTGTGAATAAAAGAGCGGGAAACAGATTTTCATCTACAACATTATTAACACACTCACTATATGCTTTATAAGCCTCTGGTTTACTGTTTCTCATATCATGAGCTCTATATGATCAGTCACTTTGATACTTTTGTTCTCATTAGCATGTCATGGTTTACAGTGGTGAAACTTGGTATGGGGACACAGGTATGAAATTTTATGTTTAAAGGGAGAAACGTCATAATTAAACTTTATTGCCCACAACAGTTACTATATCAATATCCTAACCAATAGAATAGCCTTAAATAATGTTTAGTCGAGCGTCTAACGCGGTATACCGTAAGCTTTTATAGATCTTACTTTCACACAAGAACTATTTTAAAGGCTATTACTGAAATATGGAGAATAGACTGAGGAAAATCAGCAACAGTGTGTATTATTTATCTACATGTTGTTTTAGATCACGCATATTTTCACTCGTTTCTGTGAAGGACTGAATTAGACAATCTATTGAATGCTCATGTCATCATTTAGTATTTTTAAATTATACAATAATATTCAATAAATACATTTCCTCACACCAATATAATGTATTTTATTGATACAATTGAAGAGAAAGTATTTGTTATTTGTAACAAAACTTTGTAATGTATCTCTAATTACAAACCATTTCATTTACAGACCAACTGGACCTGCTCAAGCTTTTCTCCAAAATAATATCACTTTTTTGACACACACTATAACTTATTTTTTAACCAGTTGGTCTCAAACTCATTTTATAGTTCGTTATATTAAAATATGAACATGTTTCAAAATATGACAACCAGAAAAAAGACACTAAAGCTGTTAAAAAAAGTACTAATATTTACCTATAAGAGGTAAAAAAGATATAAAGGTGCACCTTTTGAAAGGGTTCTGCCATTTGACAGATTTTGTAGCTGTATATAAATCCCACCCGAAGAGCCGAGCTCCTCGTCAGCTATAGATGCGAACAAACAAACACACATGAGAACATTACAGCATACACTGTAAAAAATTATTGTGATTTTAACGGTAAAAGACTGTAAAAATGCTACAGTGAAAAACTGTTAACTGGTTAACAGAACCTTTCCTTACTATATACGGTAAATAACTGTGATAGATCTACTGGTACATTTCATGTAATTTTACTGTAAAATACCGTTAAATTTACAGTTTTTGAAAGTGAAAATGAACAACTCATTGTATAATTTACAGTGAAAAACCGTAAATTGACATTCCCACAATTCCCTGCGTGACACTTCGCATTTGATGTATTTTTGTCGAAATAACTGTTTCTTCATAGTTTGCTTAGTCTTTTTCTAATCAGTTATGTACAATAGGGTTTTATGTGACATTTAATGTTGTTAAATGAATGTTTATTGCCTTTTTAAAATGTCATGTGTGTTACCATGATGATGTTTAATGTTTGTGTGAATGACACTGTGCAGCTTCTATATATTAATAATAACTTTCTTGTGGAAGAACATGTGACTAGCTTTGATTGATGTGACTCTCATCACTGCTGTGATTCCTGATTGTCAGTGTATTACAATGGTTCAAAACAGATATTAATACTTCAATAGGTCGGTAAATTAACATTATATCAAATAATGAAATACGGTTTATTTCTGTAAATTTTTAGTTAAGTCTGTAAAACCTTGCTACCGTAAAATCTTGCTACTGTATTTTATACGGTAAATTTCTGGCAACCACAGCTGCCGGTATTTTACCGTAAATTGAACAGATTTTTTTTTACAGTGTATGTTAATGAGCAGATTATATAATAACCTAAACGAATATCAGGACAGCCAATCGGGATTGTGGATTAGAGCTGCTTAATCTTGAATTAGTAAAGGTCAGATATAACCGTGTGTTTAGGATCAGGTTAGAGAAGAGACTTAAAGAGCCTGACCTGAGATCAGAAACATGAAATCAACATGAACTCACAAGTCTGAGTTTGAGTTGGTTGACAAGAAGCATTTGATGCTATTTAATCATTTAAACATAAAGTTGAACAGGCAGAGCATCAAAATAAAACATACTGATTTATTTTTAGATTGAAATTAAATTTGCTTACAATTCAGTTGATTGGTTATTTGGTTACAAACTTTCTTAGTAACATTAATAGAATGTTCTTTCAAAGTTATCTGGTCTTTAATTATGTTCTCAAAACGTAAGCAGAAAAACATTATTTATACATCATTCATAGAAGTTTTAGTTTGTCTAAGTTGTTTAGAGAACATTCAAAAGTAACGTTCCCATAATGTTTGGAAAATGGTAAAAATGAATGTTAAAAGGAATTGTAAAACATTTAAATTTTGAGAGAATATTCAGAAAAAGTTTTCCAAACCTAATAGGAACGTGAGCACAATGTTCTTCCAATATATTTTGTTAGCTGGGATGTTTATAATATGAACTGAGGATAGAGAAAAACAAATTATCGTGATTTTAATGGTAAAAGACCGTAAAATTGCTACAGTGAAAATTGTTTTACAGAAAGCTTCCGTACTATACAGTGTATAACTGTGATAGATATAACCGTACAGTTAATGTAATTTTACACTACTACATTTACCGTTTCATTTACAGTACCGTTAAATTTACAGTTTTTGGAAGTGAAAAAGAACAAGTCATTGTATAATTTACAGTGAAAAAACGTTAGGGTTAGGGTTTACATTAGGGTTTTATGTTACATTTAATGTAGTTAAATTAATGTTTATTGTATTTTTAAAAAATTCATTTGTGTTACCATTAGTTTGTGTGAATGACACTGTGCAGCTTCTATACATTTCTATTAACAATCTTGTGTAAAAGCTGCTTGAGATGAGCTTTGATTGATCATGTGACTCTCATCTCCACTGTGATTGGTGGTTGTCAGTGTATTACAATGGTCCAAAACAGGTATTAGTCTTCAATAGGTCGGTAAATTAACATTATATCAGATTACTGTTCATTTAAGTTAAGTCTGTAAAACCTAAATTATTCCTACCGTATTTTTTTACGGTAGATTTCTGGCAACCACAGCTGCTGATTTTTTTACCGTAAATTGAACAGATTTTTTTTATAGTGTATGAATTAATACACTAATGGCCATAAAGGTGTTTGAACACACATTCATCATATTTTAGCATATCTGGTGTTTATGTCTGTGTCTGTCGGATAAACTGCAGATGTTCTGAATAAACTATGACTGTTACCACACGCGTGTCCTCCGCTGTAAGAGCCTGAAGTCCTTAAAATACTCTGTGTCAATCTCCTGATCCCTCTATCTGCTTCTGTTGGAGGCGTTTGAGGATCAGAAGATTAGTCGAGCGCTATAAAAGAGTCCGGCAGAAACACTGGACACGAGCTGAAGCGACACATCGCAGAAGAGAAGCGAGAGCACCAGCAGAAGAGCCCGAGACTCCAGCACAGGTAAGAGACCCGCTTCACCTGAGACACAACAGACCCAACATAAAAACAAAGAGAGAAAGACTTTCGTGGACTGATAAAGAACAGACAGATTTAGTGATGGAGAGGAAATAAATAAAAAGGAAAAGCAGAATGCGAGTCAAAATGACAATCCTGGACATCCAGTTAAACATGTTCGCGTGTTGAAATGAACGAAACGATTGTACTATTTTAGTTCGATAATGTTTTTTATTTAATATTTTGTATTTGTAGGGGATTTTGAGGTACTAAATTATATTTATTGGCAGATTATTGCTGAGGTGAAAAAAGTTTTAAAGAGTAACCCTAAAATTATTCTTTTTTTATATGAAAAATTGATTTTCCAAAACACATTGTACTCTAAAACGGTGAGAAAATCAAAGTCATAAATCTAAACAAGCTGTGTTCGAGACTTGAGGTTAATATCTTGAGGTTGATAGCTTCCACTAGATGAAATTAGTCTCCCATTAATTTACAATACGCTCCTTTTTGACCGCGAACAGTACAAGGGTCACTATTTTTAAACCTTTTCGAATCATGTCCATGATTTTTTTGTGTTCACAGTCACACAGCAAGTGCCAAAACCATAACCATAACCAAGTTTCGTACCATTCCGATTAAGTAAAAAATAAATAAATAAATAGTATAAATATAAAGTTGGAATTGTGAAAAAGTCTGATTTGTGAGATAAAAACTCACCATTTCTGTACCTTTCTTTATTTTTATTCCATGGCGGAAACAAGCTTCCACAGATTACAGCCTCAAAGACTCAGATTTATGTGAAGCTCAAATGTACAGTAGACATTCAACAGCGAAAGCCAATTTAGGCAAAAACAGACTAAAAACAGAAACACATTTCTCCCAGAAGTAGGGAAGGAAAAACGGGATGGACTGAGAGCGCCGGGCATCTCCTCTACGAGATTAGCACGATTATGTAAAGAGCAACAGATGTTGGTAAATAAACTCATTGTGTAACCAGCAGATTAGGATTAACACAATCCCAAAATGAGAAGATTAACAGCTAACCTGTTGAGGACATCAGCAAAGGGGACGATATAGACACTTTTTAAAGTGCAGCTGTGTATATTTCAGTGAGAGAGAGGAATGGACGCCCCAGCACCCGTTGAGAAGAGAGGGCCGCCAAAGTTCAAGCAGAGGACCACTCGCACCTTCAAGAGCAAGGCTCCTAAACCTGGCCAGAAAGGCTTCGGAGACGACATCCCCGGGATGGAGGGTCTCGGCACAGGTAAAGCGTCGCATTTCAGTCGCCTTCATCACGCAAATATTGTTTCAGTGTTTTGAATGAGCCTGACCACCTTCTCTCTCTGGGTTTCAACAGACATCACTGTGGTTTGCCCCTGGGAAGCTTTCGGTGACATGGAGCTCAGCGATCTGGCGAAATACGGCATTTTGTAGAAAACTTTCCTCCTGATCACGTAATATTACTCACACCAAGACTGAACCAGCCGCGGACGCTTCAGCCCAACACACAACGAGAAAACGACATGATTAATATATTTTTTTTCGGGAAAAAAGGACAAATGGCACAGAGACTCTTTGCAGGAGGAATCGATCTCAGAGACGCATTAACTAAGTACAAACCGACTTATATTTTTGAAGTGTACATGTGATTGTGTCTGTGTCAGAATCAACTCAGTTCATTAAAACCCTCGATTTGGCAGTAGAACAATAAAAATGTATTTTCCCAAATTTGTGTGATTAGTCTTTTCTCTTTCAGAACTAATAGAGAATCTTTAAACTGGGTCCATTTTGAAACAAGTTCATTAATTTCACTTCAAATATGAACCTCTAGCTATAAAAAAGTCTCTCTTTAAAAAAAAAAATTAGATTTTATATCCATTTGTCATAATAGTCATCGGCAACAAAATACAATCTGAGAAATTCCAAGGTATTACCATAGTATAAATGATATTACATTAAAATAGTATAAATTAAAAATAGTTTGGGGGGGGGGGGTCTCTACTGAGCAATTTGTAATTTGCGCGATGGAAGTATGCACACAAACATGCCAAATATTAAAAATAAAAGGATTACAATGTAAAAGATTAATATTGTGTACATAAAGATATGGTGAAATCCGGCTTGTCCTGTAGATGTTCTGCTTACGCTTTAACCTCACACACACACACACACACACACAAAGCTTTAACCTCTCTCTCTCTCTCACACACACACACAGCTTTAACACACACAGCTTGCTAATTCCGCCATGTAAATAGCGAATCCGCCATGGTGCGCGCCACTGGCTTTTAAAGGGAATGGGAAATTACACTCTGATTGTTTTTTTCCACGTTACGCCCAAAACACACCCATTACTCATTAAGAGAATAGGGAAAACCCTTTTAGACCATGGGTCGGGAGCGCCGACCATTTTCCCCCGTAGGTAAACTAGCAAAAGTGGATTCGGACGCCCTAAGCACAAGTGTTTTGGCTTGCTTAGTGGGGGACATTTACAGTTTTTTACAGTCGCTAGGACACATTTCTCAATACTTAGGTCACTTTTTCTAAACTCTTCACACAGTGAGCACAACAGAAGTGTATGTGGGCTAAACTGTAGATCGTTTATCATTGACTACATCTTTCAAATTACATTAATTCTTTTCTCACTTCGACACAACAACCCCAAAACTCTGTGTACCTACAGGTCAATTTGCTCATGCTTACACACTGTTTTCAAAACTGTTAAACTTAAGTTCAAAACAATAACATAATACAAAACTGAATAAGACAGCATTTTGCCACATTTCTACAGTAATATTGTAATGAAATATATTTCAAATCTAAAAATTAAATTGTATAAAAACAATTGGACATTTGGACCAACCACCGCTGATTCCTATTGTATCTGAATCAGTGGATGGTGTGTATCCAAATTTTTGTACTATGGAATTACTCATTCCAATTACTCAAAACATAAAATATATAAAGTATTGAAGCATAGGCTACTGCATCATGTCTAATTTATTTTAGTAACATACACTCACCGGCCACTTTATTAGGTACACCTGTCCAACTGCTCGTTAACACTTAATTTCTAAGCAGCCAATCACATGGCGGCAACTCAGTGCATTTAGGCATGTAGACATGGTCAAGACAATCTCTTGCAGTTCAAACCGAGCATCAGTATGGGGAAGAAAGTTGATTTGAGTGACTTTGAACGTGGCATGATTGTTGGTGCCAGAAGGGCTGGTCTGAGTATTTCAGAAACTGCTAATCTACTGGGATTTTCACGCACAACCATCTCTAGGGTTTACAGAGAATGGTCCGAAAAAGAAAAAACATCCAGTGAGCGGCAGTTCTGTGGGCGGAAATGCCTTGTTGATGCCAGAGGTCAGAGGAGAATGGCCAGACTGGTTCGAGCTGATAGAAGGGCAACAGTGACTGAAATAACCACTCGTTACAACCGAGGTATGCAGCAAAGCATTTGTGAAGCCACAACACGCACAACCTTGAGGCGGATGGGCTACAACAGCAGAAGACTCCACCGGGTACCACTCATCTCCACTACAAATAGGAAAAAGAGGCTACAATTTGCAAGAGCTCACCAAAATTGAACAGTTGAAGACTGGAAAAATGTTGCCTGGTCTGATGAGTCTCGATTTCTGTTGAGACATTCAGATGTTAGAGTCAGAATTTGGCGTAAACAGAATGAGAACATGGAACCATCATGCCTTGTTACCACTGTGCAGGCTGGTGGTGGTGGTGTAATGGTGTGGGGGATGTTTTCCTGGCACACTTTAGGCCCCTTAGTGCCAATTGGGCATCGTTTAAATGCCACGGCCTACCTGAGCATTGTTTCTGACCATGTCCATCCCTTTATGGCCACCATGTACCCATCCTCTGATGGCTACTTCCACCATGTCACAAAGCTCTAATCATTTCAAATTGGTTTCTTGAACATGACAATGAGTTCACTGTACTAAAATGGCCTCCACAGTCACCAGATCTCAACCCAATAGAACATCTTTGGGATGTGGTGGAACGGGAGATTCGCATCATGGATGTGCAGCCGACAAATCTGCGGCAACTGTGTGATGCCATCATGTCAATATGGACCAAACTCCCTGAGGAATGCTTCCAGCACCTTGTTGAATCTATGCCATGAAGAATTGAGGCAGTTCTGAAGGCAAAAGGGGGTCCAACCCGTTACTAGCATGGGGTACCTAATAAAGTGGCCGGTGAGTGTATATTGCAGTGATTTCTAAACAGTAGAGGTAGAAGAAAGAAGGCATTTACAGAGGAAAACATTGTATAAAGTTTCCTGTTGTTAGTGTTTTTTAGGTCATTGTTTTGTGGGCGACAAAGCGTGTTTGTTGGCTGTCAACCTTTGCTAGTGTTATGGAAGAATGTGTTGCTTTGAGACATGTACGAAGTGATTCTGTAGTTTTAGTGCATTTTGAATGTGAAATGAACTGCTGTGCCGAGCTGAAAGTTGGTTAGGAGAACTGTGAAAAGAGTTTTGAAAAAGTGACCTAAGTATAGAGAAATGTGTCCTGGCGACTGTAAAAAACTCTAAGATTAGACGCAATTTTCTTCTAGAAACAAACTTCGTTGTATTATTTTCATGTTTTCACTGTAAAGCTGCTTTGATACAATCTGTATTGTGAATATAAATAAGGGTGACTTGACTTGATTAAGGGCACTTGCGCCGTGCGCTTTAGACCATGCGCTTAGATTGTTAAAATAGTTAAAATCCCTATTTTAGGCTCTTATTTTAGATGGGTCTTATTTTAGGTGGACCCCTACTGATCTTTCAGAAGGCATCAAAGCAGGGATGGCATGTGCATTTGTACAGCAACAAGCCAAACTAGAAACCAGTTATTGACTTTGATGCTGTGAACATTTGAATTATTGCTCAATTTAAAGATTTTTATGACTACAATATAGAATTAGACACAATTTTTTTGTTTTTTTTCGGCTATGTTATCAGTTGCAGTCTTTTGAGAATCTGAAAAGAAAGGTTGGACAAACACATGTCTGATGGAGGGCACAAACATTATTTTTGGTCTGTTAGTTTTGTCTGTCTCTTTTGAGGCATCGGAAAACATACAGGAGTGCAGCGATTGCAAAATCTGAAGAAAGAGAAGAAGATCAAACCTCCTGCTTGTTGCAAGTCCCAATATTTCGCTGAAAAGACACTCGCCAACTGGAGATCACGTCGGGGTCACCAACCCGTCAGCCCGATGACGGAATCCAACGCTGGGCGAAGGTATAATGTGTGTGTGAGGTTTGCAACCTTTTTACATTTATATAGCGCTTTTTCTAGGTACTCAAAGCGCTTTACATATGGAAGAGGGAATCTCCTCAACCTCCACCAATATGCAGCATCCACTTGGATGATGCGACGGTAGCCATATTGCGCCAGTCGACAATATTAATGCGTAAATATTTAATACACAAACACCTGGTTTCGGGGGAGAGGAGAGGATTCTCAAATATCTTGAAGAGACAACACCCATAAAGGAGAAAAGAATTCTCCTAAGTTTTAAATCTTTCTCATAATACCAATGACTGCAATGAAACTGAGGCCATTTTACCAATCGCTGAGACTGAGACATTTAAAACTATACCAAACATGAAAGGGAAAAACAATAGATTCATAAGATACATCACATGTGGTATCTAGACATTCTTAGAGAACTTTCTGTGACTTGAATCTTTTTTCTTAGATCTTCTCTCCAGGGGTGCGTTTTATTGTGTTATATTGTACTGGCTTGGATCTCAGCTTTTGTCTTAGCAGGAAAATCAAGTCTTACATACCTTTTAGAAGGGCTTTATATAAAAATACTAATTAACTTTTTATTATTTCACACACTGTAGCTGTGTTTCCATTACCCTTCAAATTACACAAATTTAAATTGCCAATTGAAAATACGGCCAATGGATATTTTGCAAAAACTCCTATATATTCCAAAAACGTTTTTACGCGCGCATGAGGTGGTTTTTCAGACAATTCGATAAAGGAATATTACGCAAAAGAATTTACAGGTCACCTGGCGTACGTAAAAGTCACATGATCATCGGTATGTTTGGACAGAAGAATGAGACATAGTTCTTTATAAAACTAATAAAAGACAAAAGGTTGAACTGTTCTTCCAGAAATCTGAATCCACGTTCCTCATCCGTGGCCAGGTATAAGGGGGTTCTCTTACCATTAATGCTCGGATAACAACACGCCTACGTCTCCGATCTCAAGACGGTAATGCTTGCATTTTTCTTCTTTCTTTAGCAAAGCTCTTTCTAATACATTTTCAATTTCTCTCTACTCTGCCATTTGCTTAATAAATGCTTACAACATTCAGTGTGGTGTGTTTTTCTTTATAAACCGCTTTCTCAATAAATTATTCATAACAACAGTTGCAGTGTTTTTCCTTCTCAATATACCACATTCTCAATAAATGCTTTACAAAAGTTATTATAAGTCCTTCATTATATAACAGTTTTTTAATACATCGTTTAGTAATTTCTGGTGTCTTTTCTTATAAAAACACTTTCATTTTAGTGCAAGTACAACTTTGATTAAATATAACACATAGTGTTCCATACACAGAAAGGCATAATTCCAATAGAATAATTGCATATTCCATAACAATACTTATAGAAAATAGTTGACAATAAATAGACAGGAGTCCTGTCAGAGGACCAATAATAGCATTGCATCACTTATTATAAAAAGAATATCAAGTATAAGTAATTTAACGAGTTTTAAAAACACGGATGGATAATAAAAAAAAGCTTTCTGACATTTTGACAGGATAAAACACAACCAAAAACAAAAATTAAACTTTTCATTTTACAATGATCTTCTCTTTCTTTGTGCGCGGTCTGTGTTTATGAGAGAGCTCGCGCTGCACTGATCCAACGGTACTTTTTAATCCAAGTAACTAACGCGCTAGTTTTCATACTAAATTATTATGTATTAGGTAGGCCTACTTTAGTTATTATTAACACAATAACGTAACACATGCAGGGTACGTTTCTCAACACTGATAATGAATAAATAAACACCTGTTTCTCCAGACTCGCGCTTATCAGTCATCCACAAATCACAGCACTTTCATAATCACTAAGACATAGCTATTTTAATTTTATTTAGATTTATTGTTCATCAATAGGCTACTTGAGCATTTTATAATTTGCATGGCTGAATGATGTCTTCCTTTTATCGGAGTGACCATGAATGACGGAGTATTTTAAAATAATCCATGCGATCACTCCCGTGTGATAATCGAATCCAGATTAAGTTAACTCAATACAATACTTCAACTTTCCACATCCACCCCGGCCCGTTTACCTTCAGGAGTCAGAAGTACCGTGACTACTGTCCTCGCTTATGAACTCAGTCAGACGGCGGCCGCCGGAGTGGAAGGGGATCGAGCGGGATTCTTTATAGAGAGCCTAAGCCCCGCCCCTCCGCTTCCAGCTCAAAAAATATGTATGGTAGTCAATGGCGAGAGACAAGTTATCTTTTTATTCCGTCTGAACTGTGCCCTGAGTTACACACATGATGTTTGTCAATTTAAAAGATAATCATGAAAGTCGCAGTTTGTCATGAAACAGAAGAGTAACATTTAGTTTTGAAAATCGCTCAATGAACTACATCTCCCGGGAAGCGAAACAACGAGCGAGATCCGCTGCTCGTGTGTGTGCAGTCTGGTACAAAACACTCGATGATGGCGTAACGTTACGATTATAACGAGGTAAGACTATAGAAACAATGACAGACGTTAGCTTCAGTAAAGTTAGCTTCAGTAAAGTTAGCTTCAGTAAAGGTAGCTTCATTCATTGAGAGAAAATGTGCGCCTTTTGGGTTTGTAGTCTTTGTAATTACGTATTTTCACAGTCTTATACCTCAACAGTTTTACATCAAACTGCGACTTTCTTGACTTTAAAATGTATCTTTTAAATTGACAAACATCATATGTGTAATTCAGGGCACAATTCAAACGAGATTAAAATATTTGTTGTCTCTCGCCTTAACTACCATACAATATTTTTCCGATACAAGGTCCCATGGTGGTCGGCCGGAAGGGGAGGGGCTTAGGCTCTCTATTGCTGTCGATTTTCAGTCTCTTTTTAATGATAGGCCTTACGCATCTGTCAATCATCCCCGCTTGCTATTTGGGGAATGAACCTAGCGCTATGATTGGTCGAACTCCGCTTCTTTAGCTGTTGCTTGATTTGAGGACTGCGCGTGCACAGAGGCGTCACCAGGTTTTTTCCGTAGTTTTGAGTGACAAATCGTACCAGTGTACTTAGTTTGAGGTCAAAATGCGTACCCGCTACGCAAAATGCATACAGGTTGGCAGGTCTGCATCATATTACATGATTTACACTATAAAAACACTTGTACTTAATGAGGATATTAATTATAATAAACAAATTATAAATGTTTAATTATTAATATATAAAGACATACCAGATTTAGATAAAGCTAATTAAATTATTTCACATGAACAAGAGTGAAAAAACATCGAGGATCACAACGGTCAAAGACGCCTGTCTAATGCTTGTTTATAAGATATGAAGACAAATGAAAAAACAGTGTCTTTTGGTGTTTCGTTTTGGGGACTTCCACTGACTTCCATTGACTTTTCTTACAGAAAAGAAAGTGTCTTATTTTGTAAGACATTCTGTGTTCCACAGAATAAAGAAAGGCACACAGGGTTGGATGATGTGATCGTAACAATCACAGGATGAGATTAATGTTATTAACATACAAGAGTTTGCTCAGTGTGTAGTTGGGATCATTCAGTAGATCAGAGAGCATCTTGACTTCTGATTTTTTCAGGCGATTGTCATTCAGATCCAGCTCTCTCAGGTGTGAGGGGTTTGAACGTAGAGCCGAAGCCAGATAACCACAGCCTTCTTCTGTCACCTGACAGTGACTTAATCTACAAACACACACAATACCAATGATGATATCCGAAACATTAGAATTCACAACAATAGCTTGTTAAATCGATTGAATCATTACACAATTAATATAAACTGTGTTTAGAAACGAAATATTTGACATTTCATTAACTATACGTTCTGCTGACAGGAGAATATGGTTCTGATCACCAGTTAATCTACTTGCCATCTACCATATACTGAGGATCATAAGCAAATAGATTTCTCCTGAAGGAAATAATTGTGTTTGAGTAAGTTTGGGTTTTAGGTTCTGAGTTAAAGGGGTCATATAATGCCATTTTTGTACAAGCTAATATGATTCTTTAGGGTGTAAATTAAAAGTTTGTAATATACTTTAATTAAAAATTCTCATTAGTATTGTATGAAAACACTTATTTTACCTGGTAAAAAACAGCTCTGTTTTCAGCACGCCGTTTCAGTGTATGACTTTAAATGATCATGAGCTTTGCTCACCCCGCCCCTCTGTTCTGTGCATATACCAGAGCCGGCTCTGGCGTACACCGTTTGTAACACAATAACCATAACACGTTGTTCAGTATAAACGTGGGATTATGCATTATATTGAGAACGTCATACATAGAAAACATGCCGTAATGTACCCTGAGTGTAAACCTTAGACGCATTCATCGTGAAGCGTGCAGCTAGCGATTTACAAGGATTAATATAAATATTAAAGGAGAACTCCGGCGCAAAATGAACCTTTGGTCCAATTACACATTGTTACCTAGTCAACCGTTATCTGAGATTTGTTTTCATGATTATCGAATGTAAATAGTTTTATCTCTAAAAACAGTTTAGCCTATAAAGCAGTGTTTCTCAACCTCTCCTGCAGGGACCCCCTGACAGGCCATGTTTCTGTTTTAACCCTGAAATGGCACACCTGATTCAAGTCATTAAAGGCTTAATGAGTAGTTGACTAATTGATTAATTGAACTATTCCTACTCTAATTACTCATTAAGCCTTTAATTACTTGAATCAGGTGTGCCATTTCAGAGTTAAAACAAAAACATGGCCTGTCAGGGGGTCCCTGCAGGAGAGGTTGAGAACCACTGCTATAAAGCTAGTATAACGGTAGTATATTGGGCATAGATCAATGACAAATAAAAATCGCTTGTTAATACCACTAACAAGGCTCAAAATAGCCCCACACTAACACGGTAGCATAATGAGTGTCCCTACCTTCAAACCGAAGCATTGAGAACTTTGTCAGTGTCCAGACAGTTTAATAAGAAGATATTTTTTACATACAGTCAACTTCGCGTATACAGACAGGAGCCATCTTTGAAAAAGAGTCTCTACCAGTCGATCTACGAACACCGATCCAAGCCTGCTGTTCGCACTCACCTTATCACAACTTATAGCTCGTTCACATCTCACCAGCGCACTTGGAGCGGCGTTCGTAGATCGACTGGTAGGGACTTTTCAAATTTTTTTTTTTTTTTTTTTTTTTTTTGAGCCTTGTTAGTGGTATTAACAAGCGATTTTTATTTGTCATTGATCTATGCCCAATATACTACCGTTATACTAGCTTTATAGGCTAAACTGTTTTTAGAGATAAAACTATTTACATTCGATAATCATGAAAACAAATCTCAGGGAACGGTTGACTAGGTAACAATGCGTAATAGGACCAAAGGTTCATTTTGCGCCGGAGTTCTCCTTTAATATAAAGTTTAATAAAACCTTACACTCACTTCAGTTCTTCTAGAGGTTCAGCAGGAACACGAATAGCTGGTACCGATCTTTTTTCAGGAGCAGCTTCTTAGCAAATCCAGCTTTATACTGATCCTCATTTATAAAGCAGTCTGGTGTGTGAAATGATTCGCACATGAGAGCATTGACGTTGCTCGTGGGGAATATTCCCTTCGAAAACAAACACAGCCACTGCGTCTTCGGCGGTTCGGATTTAGGAACATTAAAATGACTGTGTTCATTATTACACCCAAGAACAGAACACCACAATCGCTTAGACGCCATTCTGCTCATAGACAGTGCTCCAGCATATCAACAATGAGCGCGCCGGTCCGCGCAGACTATGATTGACAGCTCTCACGAGCGAGGGCGGGTCTGTGTTGAAACCCGGCTGTCATTCAACAATCGTGGGAGGGGCGTTCGAGCGTGTGACGTCACAGGCTCGAACGGCTCGATTTGAGGCAGGGGAAAACATATAAGGAGATTAAAACAAAAACACTGGATGGATTTTTATCATTATATGATGGTTGTGTACAGACACTGCCAACACACATTTCAGTACAATCAACTTGTAAAAGTGCATGTACCATTATATGACCCCTTTAAAGTAATGCTGTTGACACATTGTTTTCTACACAACAATATTCTTCTTTTCTTTTAGAGAGAGTGACTCTTATACATACATACATACACTATATTGACAAAAGTATTGGGACACCCCTCCAAATCATTGTATTCAGGTGTTCCAATCACTTTAATGGCCACAGTTGTATAAAATCAAGCACCCAGGCATGCAGACGCTTCTACAAACATTTGTGAAAGAATGGGTTGCTCTCAGGAGGTCAGTGAATTCAAGCGTGGTCCCCTGATAGGTTGCCACCTGTGCAATAAGTCCATTCGTGAAATTACCTTACTACTAAATATTCCACAGTCAACTGTTAGTGATATTATAACAAAGTGGAAGCGATTGAGAACAACAGTAACTCAGCCACGAAGAGGTAGGCCACGTAAAAATCCAAGAGTGGGGTCAGGCGTACAGTGCGCAGAACCCGACAACTTTCTGCAAAGTCAATAACTACAGACATCCAAACTTCCTGTGGCCTTCAGATTAGCTCAAGAACAGTGTGTAGAGAGCATCATGGAATGGGTTTCTATGGCCGAGCAGCTGCATCCAAGCCTTACATTAACAAGTCCAATGCACAGTGTCGGATGCTGTGGTGTAAAGCACGCCGCCACTGGACTCTAGAACAGTGGAGACGTGTTCTCTGGAGTGAAAAATCACGCTTCTCTGTCTGGCAATCCAATGAACGAGTCTGGGTTTGGCGGTTGACAGGAGTACAGTACTTATCTGACTGCATTGTGCCAAGTGTAAGGTTTGGTGGAGGGTGGATTACAAGGGAATCACATGACACGACTTTGTGACATGACTTTGACAACAAAAAAACAAAACTAGACATTACAAAGCCGATTTCAGAATCCCTTCTTTTGATCAACCTGTTTTTATGATATGATCCAATCCGATAGCTGAAATCTGATCAGATAACTTTTGAACAACTTGGCTCAGCTCGTTAGGAGAGACTCCATATACTGATCTGAGTGTATCAGATGAGAAAGAGTCAAAATGTGCACAGCATTGGATCTCCAGAACCGGAGCTGAGAACCACTGTTTTTAGAATTGTAGATTTGAAAATCATGCTTTTCCACATTATTGTTGAATCACGGAAGCTAAACTAGTTTACACCCTACTATCCAGTTTAATTGTCAGGTAGTTAGAAAAGCCCAATCCATCGTAATGATTAATTCCTATCTTCTCTATTCTGAGTTTCAGTTTTTACCCTCAGGATCTCGGTTAAGATTTCCCTCTGTTAGGAGAAACAGGTGTAACGCTGTTGTGGTCGTTGAAGGCACTAATCAGGGACTAACGAGAACAGGTGCAGGCAAGACAGAACATAATTGTGACAATTATGTACATACATTCATTTATTCCTACTTCTGTTTCTCTGTTAAATTCAGGCATGGGGGAATAGGTGGAAGTATGTAGTTGTTTGGGCCTGTTGTTGTCTTGTGTAGATATTATGACATTTTTAATGTATTGTAAATTGTCTTTTTTGTATGCTTGCTGTTAAACCAATTGCCCTTCAAGGACATAAAAAGATAAAAAGAAAGAAACCTCAGTATCTCAAGCTGACAGTTTGAGTCCATCTTCAGTCCATCAGAGAGTAGCTTCACTCCTGAATCCTTCAGCTCATTGTCACTCATGTCCAGCTCTATCAGATGGGAGTTTGATGATTGTAGAACTGATGTCATCATTTCACAGGACTGAACAGTGAGTTCACATCCTGCCAATCTGAATAGAATAATAAAAAAGTGAACAATTACTCATCAATTAACAGTGGTGTAAGGTAACAAAGTAGAAATACTTTCTCTGTATTTGAATAGTTCCTGTACATAACTATACTCCAAATGATCCAAAACTGTGTAGCTGTAGCACAAGAGCAGAGAGAGACAGGCCTTCCATGCAGTGATGCTGAACTTGTTCACGCCATTGATAAACACAACGAGAAGTGTTTGAATCATTTGAATTCAACACTACTATGATATGGGGCCTTAAAGGCAGTTTCTAACACTAGAAATACTGTAGGAATAACACATTTAATTTCCCCTTTAAATCATTTGGTGAAATATCTTATATCTTCATTTGTAATACTATTTAATTAAATTAAAAATGAAATTCAATAAGGAACTGCAGTCAAGATCCTGATGAAAGATCAATATCTCTAAAATGGTCATAATTAAACACAGTTCTATATAATTTAAGAGTGAACTTTTTACTTTTATTTTGTTTTTGTTAATAGTATACTATGTTCAAAACAAATGCTTTACTGTAAAACATTTAGGAAATGATCTATTATTAGTTATTACTTTAATTTTGAAAAAGAAAAAAAAAACACTGAAAACAATTCACTGAAATATATTGGTGGGTTTTTTCCAGGCAGGACCAATCTTGACAATTTTGATTCCCACAATACACACTGCTTGTCGAGGCAGGCATTTTGACTTATTTCTGTGTGCATTTGGATTTGCACAATTTGTTGTTATGATTTGTTACGTCTGTGTCGTATTTTGGTTGTGTTTTCTTTCCCCCCCTCCCCTTTTCTTTTGTTCTCTGCTGTCCTTATTCTTAGGTCGCATGATTGGTGGGTTCGTATCTATCATGATTAACCAACGTGACGTCATCCCCCTAAAGAACCAATCCGAACTCACCCTCTCCATATAAAGACCTGGAAGTGACGAGCAGAGAGAAGGAGGCGTGTTTTTTTCTCGTGTCACTGTGTTGTTGTTCGCTGTTAGCCTCCTCGATTGTTTTTTCTTTTATTTCTCTAAGTTTGTATTATTTGATTTATTTTGGTGCGTGACTTTGTCGTACGACATCGATCTTCCCAGACACAATGAGAAGGGATAGTTAGTCTGTCACGTGATCTACATAATGCAACACGTTAGAGTTTGAGTTTGTTTATATACATCAGGTAAGGAGCGGATGCTACCTCATGTATTTATGTTTGTTATTTAGTGTAGTTTAGTCGGTGATTCGTTGCCGGAAAATTGTTTATTTTCGTGTATTTCTTTGATAGTTTAGGAATATCAAAGGGGTTAAGATTAGAGGGTTTTGTTATGTTTATTTCTTTGCTTTAGCACCGCTCATTGTCCCTTTCTCCTGTGTTTTATGTTTTGTCTCTTCATTTGTGTATATTCTGTAAATATTTATTTCTTCACTTTCAAACTGTAAAACTATTGGGTTACTATTGCGACCTACTAAAAAGCACTCAACGAAATCTGTCTCTGTCTGATTCATCTCAACACAAGTTGTTATCAGTAGCTGAACCTATTTTCTTTTTTTTGTTATTTATTTAACTAAATTTAATACTTCTATGTTACTTTCCCTATTAGTTCTAGACCTAGTAATGGGGAGACGTAACATAATTGGGGGCTCGTCGTTTGTTACTGTTTATTAAATAATTGTGTTGTTTTGAACATGGCAGAGATTCAGTGTGAATGGTAGTGAACTTGTGGAGTATATCTTTCCTTTTTGTGAGGCATGTTAGTTCGAGTTGTTAATACTAAGCGTGCTCATGGCGTTTAATTTGCAGGGTTTCCTTGATTATCCCTCATTAGATGCTATCGAAAAGTGTAGGAAAGATGAGTTGTTGACAATAGCTAACCACTTCCAGATTTCTATTCCAAAGCAATCCCTAAAACGAAAAATTAAAGCCGAAGTGATAGATCGGCTGGTTGAATTAAACATTTTGCCTGACGTAGACAAAAAGACCGATCCTTTTGGCGAAGGGCAGGATGTTATTGAAGTGGGTAAAGAGGAGGTAGAGACGGCCGTGACGGAGGTTGAGGCCGATGTCGGGGCTGTTTTGCCCCCTTTTGAACCCTTTTCCCCGAGTACTCCCAGTTCAAGAGGGGAGATACAAACGAAAGTGCGAATTGCACGACTCCGTATGGAGGTGGAAGAACGAGCACAAGCCCGCCAAGCAGAGCTGGATCTTAAGCTGGAAGTCCGCAGGCTCGAAATTCAAGCCGAGAAAGAGGTGAACCTTCGTAAGTTGGAGATTGAAGCGGCTAGGGTTACTCCAGTCTCCTCTGGGCAGCAGAACTTCTCATCGGTGAGTAATAATTCGACGAATTTGGGTTCAACCACATTTGATGTGGGAAAACACATTGCTTTGGTGCCGAATTTTAGAGAATCAGAAGTGGATAGTTATTTTAACGCTTTTGAGAGAATAGCAACGTCTTTAGGTTGGCCAAAGGAGGTTTGGTCGTTGTTATTGCAATGCAAATTGGTCGGCAAGGCATTAGAAGTGTACTCCACTTTATCTTTGGAAGATGGTCTTAAGTATGACATGGTGAAGTCCGCCATACTCCGGTCATATGAGTTAGTACCAGAGGCTTACAGGCAACATTTTCGAAATTGTAAGAAAAACGCAACTCAAACCTTTGTAGAATTTGCACGAGATAAGGGAATGCTTTTCGACAAATGGTGTTTTTCTAGTAAGGCTGATGATTTTGTTTCACTTAGGGAGCTTCTTTTACTGGAGGATTTTAAGCAGTGTCTCCCTGAGAGAGTGGTGCTGTATTTAAATGAGCAGAAGGTAGCGACACTTTCACAAGCTGCAGTACTAGCGGACGAATTTGTGCTTACGCATAAAAACGTTTTTCAAATAGCAGGTCCTGAGAAGAATTCTTTACCGAGGGCTTCAATGAATGTTCAGATGCCTAAACAGAGTAGTGAGAAGTCTAAAGAGACTCGTGACTGTTTTTATTGTCACAAGAAAGGACATGTTATAGCCGACTGTTTTTCTTTGAAGCGCAAGCAGAACTTTCCGAAGAAAGAAATTGCATTTGTGAACTCGGTGAATTCGTGTTTGCTTTCTGAAAATGGAGCTGAAATACCAGACCCTTCGTACTTGCCCTTTTTACTTAAAGGGTTTGTTTCATTAACCGGTAAAAAGGAGGACCAGGTTGAAGTCCAGATGTTACGTGACACGGGAGCTGCGCAGTCGTTTGTATGCGCTGATGTGTTGTCTTTTTCAGATGAATCATCAGTAGGATCTAGTAGGTTAGTGCAGAGTTTCAGTATGGAGGTGATTAGGGTACCCATTCATCGGATCCATCTTCAGTCTGACTTGGTGACCGATTTTGTGGAGGTAGGAGTACGTCCAGTATTACCAGTGAAGGGTGTGTCTTTCATCTTAGGTAATGATTTAGCCGGGGGGCAGGTAACACCTTTGCTGGAAGTGGTAGACACTCCATTGACTCATCTTAAGACCGATGAGTTGTTTCAGAAATACCCAAGTGCATTTCCTGCGTGCGTTGTTACAAGGGCCCAATCTAAGAAGGGGAATGACATTTCTTTATCTGACTCTTTCTTGTGTACAGATGGGACGACGGAGGAGGTTGTGGAGACCAGGTTTTGTGACAATGACCAGGTGAGGGAGGTTGTAGTGAGTGATCCTTTGTCATTAACCGTAACTCGTGAAAAGCTCATTGAAGCTCAAAAAGATGATCCATCGTTAGCAAAGTGTTTTAAGTCAGTGAAGAGTGATGAATTGGACAATGTTTCATTCTTGGTTAAGGATGGTTTACTTATGCGAAAATGGCACAAAAGTAATACTATAGAGAACGAGTGGAATGTAGTTTATCAAGTGGTGGTTCCCACTGTTTTTCGTCAGCAGGTTTTGTCTTTGGCGCATGATCACCTGTTGGCAGGACATCTAGGGGTAACAAAAACCTATAATCGTGTTCTTCAACATTTTTTTTGGTATGGTCTTAAGCGGGATGTGATTCAGTATTGTAAGACCTGTCACATTTGTCAATACGCAGGAAAACCTAACCAGGTGATTCCACCGGCTCCTTTGATTCCAATCCCTGTGTTGGGCGAACCTTTTGAACACGTAATAGTGGACTGTGTGGGGCCATTACCAAAGTCAAAATCTGGTAACCAGTTTCTACTTACAATCATGTGTACCGCTACTAGGTACCCAGAGGCCATTCCACTTCGTAAGATTACAGCCAAAGTGGTTGTTAAAACTTTAACAAAGTTTTTCTCGACTTTCGGCTTACCAAAGATTGTGCAAACCGATCAGGGCACCAATTTTTTATCTAAGCTGTGTTCCCAAGTTTTCCAGTCGCTAAATATCACACATCGTATATCTAGCGCATATCATCCCCAGAGTCAGGGAATGTTAGAGAGGTTCCACCAGACCTTAAAATCAATGTTGAGGAAATATTGCATTGAGACGGGAAACGAGTGGGATGAAGGAGTCCCATTGCTTTTATTTTCAATTCGTGAAACTGTGCAGGAATCTCTTAAATTTAGTCCATCAGAGTTGGTCTTTGGGCATACGGTCAGAGGTCCTCTGAAAGTCCTGAAAGAGAGGATGTTAGGCATCGAGAATGGTAGGGAAATAAATGTGCTAGATTATGTAAGTAAGTTCCGGGAACGACTACAGAAAGCGTGTACACTGGCTCGAGAATCTTTGTCTAAAGTTCAGGGGAAAATGAAGGAGCGTTATGACAAATGTGCCGTGGATAGATCTTTTGCCGTTGGTGATCAAGTTTTGGTCTTGCTTCCCATTCCTGGATCTGCTTTATCTGCACGATTTTCTGGGCCATATGTGATCCTTGAGAAAAAGAGTGAGACTGATTATGTGGTGCGAACTCCTGATAGGAGACGTCAGAAGCGAGTATGCCATATTAATATGCTGAAAGCTTATCATGCTAGAGCTGGCTCTAATACAGAATCTCTTACCATGAAAAGTGAAAGTTCTGTTGTCTTTCCAGTGGGTGTGGTCTGTGAGACGAGTCCAGCTGTTGAGCAGCAGGATGCTGATCTGGATGGTGTACTGGAGTCTGATACGCCGTTATTATCAGCTAGGCTGTCAAACTCTGAAACTCTTAAAGACTTATCCAATTTTTTAGCTCATCTTAATGCAGGTCAAAGGCAGGATGTTGTAGAGCTTCTTGACAAATTTTCTTCTATTTTGGGTGACGTTCCTACACTTACACACGTGCTACAACACGATATTGATGTAACTAATGCACGACCGATTAAACAACACCCTTATAGGATTAATGCTGTGAAAAGAGCTATAATGAAACAGGAGACTCAGTATTTGTGGGAGAAGGGATTGGCCAGTCCTAGTGTTAGTCCCTGGAGTTCCCCGTGTATTTTAGTGCAGAAATCAGATGGCACTAAACGTTTCTGTACTGATTATCGACGCGTTAATGCTGTTACGATACCAGATTGCTTTCCACTACCGAGGATGGAGGACTGCGTGGATAGCATAGGATCAGCAAAGTTTGTTAGTAAACTCGACCTACTGAAAGGATACTGGCAAGTTCCACTGACCTCTAGAGCATCTGAAATTTCAGCGTTCGTAACGCCAGATTGCTTTATGCAATATAATGTTATGGCTTTTGGCTTGCGAAACGCCGCAGCTACATTTCAAAGATTGGTCAATTTAGTTCTTGTTGATGTTCCTAACTGCAATGCATATCTTGATGACGTGGTTGTTTATTCACAAAGTTGGTCAGAGCATGTATCGTTACTAGGAACAGTGTTTGAGCGTCTAGCGAAGGCATCCCTAACACTTAATCTTGCTAAATGTGAGTTTGGGAAGGCAACAGTTACCTATTTGGGTAAACGGGTGGGTCAGGGTCAAGTGCGTCCTTTGTCAGCAAAGGTTTCGGCTATTAGCGAGTTTCCTGTGCCATCTACCAGACGTGAGTTGCGTAGGTTTTTAGGTATGGCCGGTTATTACCGTTGTTTTTGCCGGAATTTTTCGTCTGTTGCAACTCCTTTAACTGCTTTACTTAGCCCTTCGAATCAGTTTGTTTGGTCACATGAGTGCCAGAATGCTTTTGACAGCGTCAAAACGTTGTTGTGTAGTGAACCCGTGTTGTCTGCTCCTGATTTTTCCATACCGTTTAAGTTGGAAGTGGACGCAAGTGAGGTGGGAGCTGGTGCTGTATTATTGCAGGAGGGTAATGATGAGATCAATCATCCTGTTTGTTATTTCTCAAAGAAATATAACAAACATCAGCGTAACTATTCCACTATCGAAAGAGAAGCTCTAGCTTTACTGTTGGCTCTTCAACATTTTGACGTGTATGTCGGTTCGACTGTCCTTCCTGTAACGGTCTACACAGACCATAACCCACTGACTTTTCTTCTACGCATGCACAACCGGAACCAGAGATTGATGAGATGGTCTCTCATCATTCAGGATTATAACCTGGAAATAAAGTATAAAAAAGGTGTGAATAATGTGGTGGCAGATGCGCTATCCCGGGTTTAAAATAAAGTGAGTTGATCATAATTTGGGTTCTTTTGACAAACTCTGTATTTTGTACAGAGGTTTGTTTTTAAGGAGGTGGGTGTTACGTCTGTGTCGTATTTTGGTTGTGTTTTCTTTCCCCCCCTCCCCTTTTCTTTTGTTCTCTGCTGTCCTTATTCTTAGGTCGCATGATTGGTGGGTTCGTATCTATCATGATTAACCAACGTGACGTCATCCCCCTAAAGAACCAATCCGAACTCACCCTCTCCATATAAAGACCTGGAAGTGACGAGCAGAGAGAAGGAGGCGTGTTTTTTTCTCGTGTCACTGTGTTGTTGTTCGCTGTTAGCCTCCTCGATTGTTTTTTCTTTTATTTCTCTAAGTTTGTATTATTTGATTTATTTTGGTGCGTGACTTTGTCGTACGACATCGATCTTCCCAGACACAATGAGAAGGGATAGTTAGTCTGTCACGTGATCTACATAATGCAACACGTTAGAGTTTGAGTTTGTTTATATACATCAGGTAAGGAGCGGATGCTACCTCATGTATTTATGTTTGTTATTTAGTGTAGTTTAGTCGGTGATTCGTTGCCGGAAAATTGTTTATTTTCGTGTATTTCTTTGATAGTTTAGGAATATCAAAGGGGTTAAGATTAGAGGGTTTTGTTATGTTTATTTCTTTGCTTTAGCACCGCTCATTGTCCCTTTCTCCTGTGTTTTATGTTTTGTCTCTTCATTTGTGTATATTCTGTAAATATTTATTTCTTCACTTTCAAACTGTAAAACTATTGGGTTACTATTGCGACCTACTAAAAAGCACTCAACGAAATCTGTCTCTGTCTGATTCATCTCAACACAAGTTGTTATCAGTAGCTGAACCTATTTTCTTTTTTTTGTTATTTATTTAACTAAATTTAATACTTCTATGTTACTTTCCCTATTAGTTCTAGACCTAGTAATGGGGAGACGTAACATGATTGTTATGTCAGATTATCTAATAACAAAGAGATTCCACTTTAATTTGTTTATCTTAATAACATACAGTATGATTTGGCATGCCATCTCTCATGTGTGGACATAATGGGGAGAAAACATCCCTATTGCAATACATGCTTCATTGACTTCATCATCATCTTCATGATCATCATCTTGCAGTAAAATAGATGAACCCAGAATATAAACGCAACACGCAAAGTTGCATGTATTTTTATCCCATAGGAATTTATACGCAATTAAGAGCATTGTATTCAGGGTTTAAAATTCTTTTAAAATTTCAATTATAAATTGTCAAATTCAGGGTTTATCTGCTTGCCTGTATGCATCATCATTACAGTGTATACTGAATTTGTTATATTAAAATCATTGTCTTTGTGCATTAAGGCATGTTAGGCAGTTTCATGTTAAGTGTTTTAGAATGTCCCAATGTTTTTAGTGATTGAAAAACCTCAGTATCTTCAGCTGACAGTGTTGGCTCTTCAGTCCACCAGAGAGCAGCTTCACTCCTGAGTCACGCAGGTAATTGTTACTCATGTCCAGTTCTATCAGGGGTGAGTTTGGTGTCTGCAGGGCCAAAGCCACAGTTTCACAGCAGGTGTCATCGAGAAAACATGAGGTGAGTCTATAAAAACAGGATATTTGTCAATGTCATTTATTGTGTTAATTTTGTAGGATCAGTGCTTGTAGAGTGATAGGTTATGCCATATTCTCTATTAACATTCAAGCTTACTAGAAAAATATATAAATATCATGCACGCTGGAACTGATGTGACAGTCAAGTGAAAATAACTTTCAAATGTATGTTTATAAAATCACTGTGTATTAAATATATTTTATTTTACGATTGTCAGAGTAAAAAACTTTGATTAAACAGCTCTCAACAAGTCACTAACTTTGCTTTTCTGTAGCATCTCACAGCTGGCAGGAGACTCATGTAGTCTCCTAAATCAATCTTGAACCTCCTCAGGTCGAGATCATCCAGCACCTCCTCTGACATCAGCAGTACGTGAGCAAACAATGAGCACATGGAAGATGACAGTCTTCTTCGTGGATATGATCTGAAGTATCTTATGATTTCTGTTCTGTCATTGAGCTCCAGTAAGGAGAAGAACAGGTTGACTGAAGATTCAGGTGAGATGTTTTGGTTTTGTAATTGTTCTGCAATGTATTTGATTAGTATTGTGACACTGTCTTTGCTGTCTTCAGTGTGTGTGAACAGGCCACTGAGCAGTTTCTGATTGGACTCCAGTGAAATGCCCAGCAGAAACCGTAAAAATAGGTCTAAATGTCCTTTCTGACTTTGCATCGCTTTCCTAACAGCCTTCTTTAGTAAATCATGGAAAGCAATATTTTTGTCTGGCTTTTTGAAGTCCGACTCACTCTCATTCTTGTTGGGTTTGAGCAGTCTTTTAAACTGAAATTGAAACCGATGATTAGATCTTTGTGTTTCTTCACTAAAAAACTCCAGTTCATCCATGTTCTTGTTCAGGTAGCAGAGGAACACGTGCACTGCAGCGAGGAACTCTTGAACACTCAGATGCACAAAGCAGAAGACCTTCATCACATGAACTCCAGCTTCTTGCTGAAAGATCTCAGTGAGCATTCCTGTGGATTCAAAGTCTTCACCCACATCAATACCACATGCTTTCAGATCCTTCTCATAGAACACTACATTTTCTTGCTTCAGCTGTTCAAACGCTAGCTTAGCTAACTTCAAAATCATTGTTTTATTGGAATCTAAGAGCTTGGTGCGTTCTCTTTCTGTTTTTCTGTCATGTTTCTGGCTCTTCATGTTCATCTGTATCACCAGGAAGTGGATGTACATTTCAGTGAGTGTCGTGTTGATATTTTCTGCATCGTTTCCAATTGAGGTATCCTGAAGAACAGTGGCTGTGATCCAACAGAACACGGGAATGTAACACATGATGTAGAGACTACGAGATTTCTTAATGTGTGAGATCATTCTGGAGGCCTGAGTCTCATCTTTGATTCTCTTTCTGAAATACTCCTCCTTCTGCTGGTCAGTGAATCCTCGCACCTGGGTGAACAACCCTACACACTCCGGAGGGATCTGATTGGCTGCTGCTGGCCGTGATGTCACCCAGACGTGAGCTGACGGAAGCAGAGTCCCGTTCACCAGACTTGTAAACAGTTGATCTACAGATGATCGCTCCTCAACACTTGTCACCATTCCACTGTCAAACTCCAAAGGGAGTCGACTCTCATCCAGTCCATCAAAGATAAGCGCAAGCTTACAACTATATATCTTACATATTTTTGTTGTGTCCAGTTTCTCCAGTTCTGCATAAAATTTCTGTAGAAACTTATGCAGCCTGAACTTTATGTCTTTAAAGCAGTTCATCTTTCGGAATGGAAGCAGGAAAACACAGTCTATCTCCTGATTGGCTTCTCCTTCTGCCCAGTCCAGAATGAACCTGTGCACTGAGACAGTTTTTCCAATGCCGGCGATGCCTTTGGTCAGCACAATCTTTTTCTTATTTTTGTTCAGACTAAAAACATCATTGCATTTGATTGGCCTGGTTTGTGATTCATGGGGTTTTAAAGCTTTAGCAATCTGCAGAATCTCATGTTCTTGATTGACTTCTTCAAGATCTCCCTCCGTAATGAAGAGTTCTGTAAACACATCCTTGAGATCTGCTTCATTTTCATTTTTACACTCAAAAATGTGCTCTACTTTCTCCTTCATGTTCATTTTGTGAGTTTTCAAGAATTCCTGCAGCCAGAAATCATCTGTTATGAAAAATATAAATAAACAGGAAACGGTGTGAGCAAAACAACACCGCAAAATTAAACACAAAGGTTTTCACATTAGCATGATTATCATTCAAATCAACTGGTGCAAACATGTGGTATTTAAATGCATGGTACTATAAACGTTCTATTCAGTCCTGAGATCAATAAACATCAAACATGCTAAAATCATTTCTGATTCCGCTGTAAGGACGTGTTTAAGGTTAATTCACCTTGTTTTCTTGTGTGTTTCTCAGCTGCTTCTAATGATGTTTGCACTGTGAAGAGAGAGAAAAGACTTTATATTCATTAAAGTATCCTGAAAAAGGCTCTGCATCGTGTTTCACCCCTTCATTAAGCAGCACAACTATTAAACTATTAACTAAATCAGCATATTATAATGATTTCTTAGGATCATGTGAGACTAAAGACTGAGTAATGATGCTGGAAATTCAGCTGTGAAACTTTTCCTGTGATGGCAACATAGAAAAATGTATTTTTAAAAGATATTCAAATAGAAAAAAGCTATTTTAAATTGTAATATTTCACAATATGTTAACTATTTTTGATAAAATAAATGCAGCCTTGGTGAACATAAGAATCTGAATGTACATTTCTATGAATCTACGCTTCCTCTCGTTCTCTATTACCTTCAGTGTAGTTGTCCTGTAACTCTTCAGCCAGCCGGTTCTGGTTCATCTTCCTCAGGATGTTCAGTGTGATCCTCACAGCTTCTTCTGGTCCAAAGCGCTCCATCATTATACGCACTATATCAGTGACATCAGCATCCTCCAGTTTACCAGCTCCAATGGGTCCATCGTCTTTCAAGAGACTCCTAAATCTCTTCAGATCGTCCTTTTTCAGGTCATCTAGTGTATGAAGAAGCAGCTCAAAAACAGATGCCATCGGCCCTCATGCACTGTTGGGGAAAGACAAAAAATCTTTAAATAGTTGCACTTTTATAGCAGAGATCTATACATGTAAATAAATGTGTGTAATGAAAATACACTGTGATCAGATCAACTATTATGAAATTTTTTATAATTTTACAAAAGACTAATTCTTCAGGTTATTCAGTTTATGATTCTGTGCTCATTAGTTGATAATTTCACACACACACACACGCACACACACACGCACGCACACACACAATTATCTTTGATTACCAACTTCTAAAAATTATCAAAATGAATCCTTATAATTAAATAAAGGTTTTAATGTTGAATCAGTCGGTATATTCATGAGTAGAGAGTAGGAGGTCAAGTAAGTTTAGTTGAGAAACAGAGATTTTTAACAGCTTTAGTGTCTAGACCTAATGTTTGACAGAAATGAAAACAAGGCTGAAGGAAACTGTAGAAATACAGTTGTTCAGCTCACAAACATCTTTTTCAAAACCGTTTTGAAAGTTATAAGTTTTGAAAAAGCACAGTAAAGACTGTAATCTAACACTCAGAGCTTTGTTTCAGTCGTGTAATATTTAATAAAGGTCTATTAGTTAGTTGTGCTGCATGAATCTCCTGGAAACATGACACTTAAGCATTGTTTAGTTACTTAAAAAATATTTCCTAACTTACCTTGAAAAAGACAATATTTGTAGATGTTCCTCTAAAATGGCAACTTGCACTGATCTCCTCTACACTTCCGTGTTCTCATGAGGAACTGGGCGTTTCTCTGCAGATCTGGTTCTTCAGGAGTCAAACATGAGAAGAAACTGTGAGAGAAAAACATCCACTCAAGCAAATAAACACATATTTGTTAGTTTATGTTTCCATTGATGTATTTCCTATATCTTCCATTAATTCTGAGCACGACTGTATTTGTTAGTGTATGTTCATTGAATCTTTCCATCGACTTTTATATAGGCCTAATTAAAATATTTGTCTATAACTTACTTTCCTCCATAATTTCAAATGTAAACACTGATATTTTATTTTCCTTGTGTGGGAAAAAGAACAAATGCGAGCGTGCAGGACCGCTTCTTTCTGATTGCAAACAGAGTTTTACAGTGAATAAAGTAAAATTGCATTATTCGCGAGAGCTGTTAACACAGTAAAGCTGTATCAGACTGATTTCCTTGAAATAACACATGAAAAAGTAAGTATGAGTTCAATACACCTGAACTACTTGACGAATAAAATGAAGAAATTTTCTGACTTTTCATGAGATTCACTCAAACGTATTTGTCGTTTACTATTTAAACGACAAATAATGAAGATTTTAATGTAAATTCTTACTTTGTTTGCACAAGCCAAGTGGTGATGAAAAGAGAAAAGGTTTTCTAAACATAATGTTTTTTTCAGTCAGATCACTGCAGTTTTAAAGCCCATAGACACAATAAAGACAGTAAATACACAAATAGTACAGCAGTCAATAAACAAAAGTTGCTCATTGTTGGTTAATGCATTAACTAACATTAATGAGACCGTATGTATTGTAAAGTGTTCTTTATAGGTCTTTTGCACTTTATATCAAACATTTTACTTAATACATTTTTTTGTGTAGTTTTAGTGCATTAAAAAACACTTTTTTGTAATGATAGTGGTAAAAGCTTCAGCAATTATCGTGATATGAAAATCTGACATATCACATGCCTTTATCCAGAAACTACTAAATTGTCCCTCGCAGCAATTTTGATAAAGCAATTAAAATATATGAATGTGTAACCACTGCTGGTGTAAAAACATATAGCACAACATTCCCTCATGTTGAGATCGGTTTCCTTTTATAAAAGAGGATTTTCTTTTCCCCAAAAATGCTAGATAATGTTATCGCATTTGGATTTTTCCACCTTGTTAAAATGACCGACCTAAAAAAAAGATTGTTTATAAATCTTTAATTATGCTGTTATTGCCCAATATCAGATTCAGTCTTTTTTGTCAATTTTTCTTCTTTCAATTAGCACAGTTTTTGTATTTCTTTTTATTTGATTGATCACAGGCGTCACTGATCTGAGATTATGAGATTATGCAAAAGTCTTTCACAAATGCTAAAATGCTTTATGTCAAAATCAAACCTTTGCTGCAAAGTTTATTAAGGTCCCACTTTATATGAGGTGTCCTTAAGTACTTATGTAGGCCCACTAACATTTCAATTAATAATTTGATACAATGCAATTGTGTACATGCTTTTACATTGTATTTCTACTTTAAAAGAATACCTACATGTAATTACACCTAGAATTACTATTAAACCACCGAACCGGTCCAGAACCGAACCCGTATCTCATCTCAATAGGAGAAGTGTTTCGCAATACAATATGAATACAGGAAGTACTTTGTACACCTTTTTTTATATTTAAAATTTGTTTTGTGTGTGTATATTTATAATACTTTGTATTATATTATCTTTGCATAGAATTACAAAAAAAAAAAAAAACCTAGCTAATGCTACAGGTTAAAAACTAGGTAGCTAATGTTGACATCTTTCTCTCTTCTGACTGCCGTCATCAATCTCTCTTTTTTTTCCTCTGTGTGAAAGACAGTTGTGGAGTTTTTCTTCTGCTGTTTGAGCAAATGGGAACAAAATATATATATTTAATGAATTCTCTCATTCACCGCAATAGAAGTTCACCCGACTATGGTCTTTTGAAAAAACCCGGACATGTGTCAAATGTGCTTCCGCTTTCATTCAGAGCGCTTTTACATCAATATAATCCCCATAATAACATAGGCTACTGTAGATGTAACCTTTCACAATATTCACCCGTGTTATATTTGATAACCTCTCCTTATGCCATCTACACTTTTAATAACACACAATCAACAACTGAAATCAAAGACCCATCGAGTGATTGTTTAAAAAAAACAGTTTATATGGACATTCAGATACAAATTACATCACAAATGGAATCAGAATATGTAGAGAGAGAGAAATAGTTCAACTCAAAAACACGGTTACACTGTAAACCAAAGGAGAGTATGTGGAACAGGTATCATATTCATAAGGTGCGAGAATGGAGAATAAAAGAGACGCCATCTTTACTCCTTTACTGCACGAATGGAGGGGATTTCTAACTTCTCACTCCATCATCAGAAGACAAACGTCATGCAAGAATTCAGTCGAAGATCTCCGAGCCGTCGGCGTGAGGGACAGAGAGAGAGAAACTAGCAAATCCGCCGTGTCGTTTCCAAAAGCATCTTTAAAAGCCAGAAGATCAGAATGTCGGTACTGAGATATTTCAATCTCTTATAATACTGTGTAAAGTGTATGCATAGACTGCAAGTACCATTTAAACATAAAAAAAAAACTAAAGAAAGCTGTCTGGTTTAGTGTTCAGACTGTGGTCAGTTTTTCATTCTCTTAGTGTCAATGAAACTCAACCCCACACACACACACACACACACACGACAGCTGAAGAGAAATGAACTCCGAAATTTAAAATGGCAAAATGTTTTCAGTCCTGGACCCGATTACACTTACATGCACCTAGAATCTACAGTCCTGCAAAACAAAAGAAGAAACACATGTGTTTTCACAGATAAAGAAACCGCTGTGGATTCTGCAATTCCATCTCCAGCCATTCGGAAATAATTAACGAGCCACTTCAAACAATATCAAAAACCTATTGATAAAAAAAAAAGAAAAAAAAGAAACCAAACAATAGAATTACAAATATGTTTACACACACACACACAAATCAAAAATGTGCTTGACTCTTCTTTGGAACCAAAATTCAAAGAAAGCAAAATACCAATATAAGCTACTAAAGGGAAAGAGACACACTCTGCAAGACAAAAAAAAAAAAAAAAAAAAATACTATGTAGTTTTCCTTTAAAAACAGACATTTTTTAATCCGCTTCTCAGAAAGTTGGGC